>NW_010156838.1:0-42568 GCF_000695765.1 Mesitornis unicolor
CAAGCGGCAGCGAATGAGTCAGACGCAGGCAAACGGGGAGGGGGTGTCAGGTCTGGGGGAGCAGTGAAAACGCTGGGTTTGGGGCCAGGAGGGTGTCAAACTTGCTCGCTTTTCCCCCGTTCCCAGCCCCAGGCAAAGGTCGGTAGCCCGGGAGAGCCCAGTGTTCTCCTTCCCCTTGGCGCAGGGGCTGTCAAGCAGAAATCCCTGCCGTGGGCTCAGGGGAATGAATGTGGAGCAGCAGTTTCCACATTAAAAGCAGCTATAAAAGCTTCAGACTGCAGCCAAATACCACAAACATGCTTTGCAGAAGTTGGCTCCATCTGGGCAACCCCGCTGCTCCATCCCCCATTTCAAAGCACTGCGCCCATTTCTCCCACTCACCCCGCACAGCCCCGGTGTCAGACCCACCTCGCTGCTCTGTCCTCCCTGCCCACACCACCACCGCTCCCTTCCTCCGCCGCACACCACCGCACCTCCTCCATGGCTCTTCTGCTTCGCCTTCCCACCGTCCTGCTCCAGCTGCCACAACTTGTTTATTTTTGCACGAATGAACACACCGGCAAACTACCACCTCGGTGATGTCCGCTTTTGTCCTCAGTCCTTTACAACCAGATGTATTTCTACGCCGAGTACTTCAAACTAAAGGCAGTTCACATATTTTGACAGACCCACTCATTGCCAGAGGAAACCTTGGGGTCAAAATGGGATAATGCCAGATGTGCACTTACTGAAGTTTGCTTTCCACCGCATTAAGAAACAGAATATGAAGAACTCGCTCCCAAAGACATTTAACAGCACATCAGCTTTACTCCTCTTGACAGTCTCTTCTCAAAATTCCAATAGGATTATGCCTTTTTTCCTCACTTTGAAAAGATCTCATCTCCTAACATATTTAGAAATTACATTAGCCTTTCTAAGCAAAGGAATGAAGCAGCTACAGCTGTGCCTTTTTTTTCTTTTTTCTTTTTTTTTTCCCAAAAAGTTTTATGTTTTAATGCATGTTTGCATTTCACCCTTGATGCACACTTTAGTAGATATTACACTGATGTTCCTCACAGTCACTGGAGATGAGGTTACATCTCCATCCTTGTGTAAGGGTTATTTCTGTGTTATAACTCACTAGATTTATTGAAACAGCAGCAAAACCAGGGATTCAAGATCCTCCAATGCAGTGAAATTCACAATGGGGAAAAAAAAAAGGTGGTTCTTACACTAGCATATATTTAAAATATTAAAAGTGACATGGTGTCTTTGAAAAATACTTAGCATATGATATGTTGTGTATAATACATTGACTGAACCTAATGATTTGAAAGACCAATACAAGAAATAGCCAGGTTTTCCAATTCTAATAGAGCTACATGATTTTCATTAACCTAAATTTAGACAAACTTTAGCATTATTTCAAATATCTTTCCTCGATTACTCTTATAAGTTTGTGAAATATCACAGTAAAACTTAGTCCAAATTAATCTACAAATGAGAATTAAAATCAAACATATTATTAAAAGTTTGCCCAAACACATTGGGATCAATCTTGGCAGTACATACACAGTCTTCCCAAAAGCCTCACCAAATTCAAGCAGATTGCTGCCTATAGAGTTGAGTAAATGCTGCAAAATTAGACTGCTATTTTAAAAGCCATCCATAGTCCATTTCTAGGTATATTTGCACAGTTTAAGATTAAAGAGGAGAGCTGAAAACATGGTAAGAAATCAACCTCACTCAGAAGAAACAAGAAAACAGGAAAATAAAGTTTGCATTTAAGTGTCTTTAACTTACACTTATAATTCGTGTGTAAAAAAGGAACACTTACTTCAAGAGCAGTGTAACAAACACTAACACCCCTGCACTTGATAGATTAAGTTACGAATCTAGTCTTTTCGTGGAGAACATTTACTCTGAAAGGCAGATGGATTGATACGTAAGTGGTTGCCTTCTCCACACAAACAGCTGTGTGTACATTTGTCTACAAGAAGCTACAACATCACTGACAAGTTTGGGCTTCTACTCTTCTGAGGATGTTTTCCAGCTGGGGTTTCCCTACCTCTCACCTGCTACTTAAACCCATATTTAAAGCTCAGAAACTTTTTCTTTGTACTCAGTCTCTTACCAAAGGAACATTAAATTACTACAAGGTTTCCCTTTTCTGAAAATTACCTGTTGGCAGTTGCCAAATTATCAGGTACAAGAAAAGTTTCTGAAGGGGGCAGGAGGGGCAGTGGGGCGCAGGGGCTGGCAGCTGGCGGGTTTCTGTGCCTGGTCCTGACTCATTCATGGCATCTTGGTACTATCTTTCCATTTGCTTTACTTCACCAGCTGTAAAATGCTTACCTCAGACATGTTAGACAGCTAAATTAAAAGCCAGATGTAACCTCCAGATTCAGGAAAACAACTCCATCATTTCCCTCTTGCTCTTAAAAGGAGCAGTGTTAAGTAAAGGAAGTATAATCACGCTCCTTAAAAAGAATTTGTTCTCATGCAATGACACCAAGAGTTAGCTAAGAAAAAGGCTTCAACCTCTATTTTCAACAGAGGTAGTCTTTGTTGCAAAAGTTTAAGCCATGATTCAAGAGAGCTCTAAAAAAAATTGCAGATCTACTCAGTAATCCTTGCTACATGGAAACACCATTACACAAGACTTCATATGTTTTGTGAAACAAAACGGCACGAGAGATTACAGGTAACCGGCTTGGTCAAGGGAGAGAGGCTTACCTTGAGTTCCTTCCGAGTTCAAAAATGTTTCCAGTTCCAGCAATAAACTGGTCTTACATTTAGGGAATGCTGCTGTAGCAAGTAACAATGTCTTTACATGTATCTTATCTGTCACAAATACCTGAATCTCACCACTCTCCAGCAAGAATCAAAAGTGACGTTGATGCAAAGTCATTTTTCAGTAGTGCACAGGATCAAGTCCGAAATTAAGCCACTTGACTCAACAAAACCTTAACACAGAGCAAACAAGGATGCAGTAACATAAACTTACTCTTGGGAAGCAGCAAAGTTACATATGTGCTAAATGAACACAAAGTGAAAATGGGAAAGAACACAATTGTGTTCAAACTTACTAAAACATTTCGTCACAGATGGCCCTCTTATTGAAAACTGGCTTAGCTCCCCATTTGGCAGTGTCCTTTCTTGCACAATTTACCAAGTCATGCATGAAATGATGGCCTGAAGCTACTCTCAGTTTTGCAAAGGACATGAGCTGGCTGCCACCGAAAAAAAGGAGGCAACATCACTGACTGGAGCTTGAGGCTGTTCCAGCACTTCAGCAGCTCTGCAAACAACCCCCAGCAGGGCAGGAGCACCCAGGGACAGCGCAGCCAGAATTCCTCCTTCCCACCTCACTGCCAATTATCAGAGCTATTCAAGAGCCATCAGGATTGCGTCTTTGCCTCTTTTTAATTTCCTATATCAAAGTAACTTTATTCTCAAAATCTGCTACGCGGTTCACAAGAGGAATTCTCTTTCTCTGGGAAATCACTGAATTAGCCAAATCTAACTGAGGGTCAAGCCAGAATTTCATCATGAACTCTGCACTTTTTAATTAAAGCTGGTCTATTAACAAAGAAATCTGTGTCACAGCAATGAGGTCCTGTGAAGACTGTGTCAGTAACAATCCCATTACACATCCAACTGCCTGCACACGGTCTGGGCTTCAGAGAATCAAATCGGGTGTAAATACGTAGTTTAAGACTGCTTTTCTTCCCTCCCTGCTCTCCTCCCAATCAGAATTTGTGAAATATCAGTATATTTCTACTAAAACCTTCTAGGATTACCCAAGTAAACACCTGACCACTGCATAGCCAGTACAGCTCATTCTTTAATACCTATAACAGTAGATGAACAGTCAAAAAATGCCATTATTTATTTAGGGCCAAAATATGATCTCCTAATCCTCACTGAATTCAGTAGAAGTGACAAGCCTTTATGAATCAGAAGTTTTTAAAGTACTATTTTAAGTCTTCTTTTCACTCACCCCCTGAACCACACAAATCTGTCTCTTCTGTATCTATTTCTGGAGAGCATGATGGGCCCCTCCCAGCCAAGCGGTGCCTAGCTGGTATTAATCTATCTATACAGTGCCTGGATTCTGGAAGTAAATGATGATAGGAGTAGTTTTGCTTTTTGGATACCTTTCTGCAGTATCTTTGCTTTTTGGAACATTCTCTTGTCTCTCCACATTTGTGATGGTCTGTGTTTATACAGATTTTATATACCTTAAAAAGCCCCTATATGTATAGCTGATGTATATTTTCAAAAGCTTACCAAAAATTGGGTTTAAGTCAGAAATTACTATCATTCTTCTGAGGAAACAATACACAGTTCTAAAGCCTAGTCCCTTGAATAATTACACATGTATTAGGTATTCAAAGGGCTGGACAGACTTGTTAGGTTTGAAAATACTAATCAGAAAGCTTTCCTAAGAATCTTGAAGATATGTGAGCTCCTAGTCTTACCAATATTAGTATTACATGCAAAACAAGATGTCATGGAATATTCAGAGGCTATTTCAATTAAAATTCAATTCAACACAAAGAAAATTCCTACTTTTGACCGGTAAGAGACAGCAACGACCTCTCACACCTCGCTCACTGGCGGTACTTGTTTGCTAAAAGCAAGCTGTACTGAGTGGGAAGCACCAAGATGCCTACACTGCATCTGCTTCTCAGTGCTTCACTAAGCAAATTTTGACTTAGGGAGTTGAGACTTTTCTAAATCCAGAAAATCAAATTTAGTAAAGGTCAATGGAAGCTTCTTATCAACACTAAGTTACCTCAGCTCTAGCTGGAAGATATTTTAAGATGAGTAGTATTTTGCTCCTTGCATCCAACCCATTTCTTGATTGTAGGCACTAGATCTATTAAAACTAGGTGCTAAAGGCTTATAAGACATCTGAGCCAGTAGGAATAGATCCAAGATAGACAAATCCCCCTTGGACTTAAATTACAGTTCCACAGGATGAGTCAGAGCCTTCTGTTACCTATTTCTGCCATACATGTTATGTGGCTTTTGTTCATATACAGGAATGCTACCGAGCCACTTGAATATTAGTTTTCTTTAAAGTACAATTGTCATGGCTCTTCTGCTCCAGTCTAAGCAGCCCCATTCCTTGCTTCCTATAGAAATGAAGCCTCTTGCTTCTCCCTGCCCAAGGAGAATTCTGGGCTGCAGTGCTCTCTGCACCAACTGTGAGTAATTAGTAGATCTGATCAGTTCCATTCTATTGCATTTTCAAATCTTACATGGCTTAATCCCACTGGTTGGTACAACAACTAAGACAAAGGGGCTTTAAATAAAATAAACCTATTAAACCACAGTTTTCTCCTACCTAAATGCAGGCTTAGCTTATCCAGATGACTACATTTCTAGGAACTGATAACCAAATCAATTATTCCTGGTTCTGGAATCTCCCCCCAAGAAGAGTGAATGCTATTTCACTTACTTCTAAACTTTTGTCTGCCTAACAGTAGCTCCTCCTGAGCCTGAAAGAACTGGCTTCTGCTTCTTATGGCAGAGGAGGTCAAGTTGGATGGAAGAAGGAAGGATTCAAGGAATTTTTTCAGGTTGCTAGCAATACAGGAATTGTCTGCTCTCTTGCCTGCCTGCAAGGTAACTCATATGGCATTAACCCTTAGGAGGAGACATGGCTTGTGCTTGTGGTGGTTTCTGTACTGTCAGAAGTTACAGGTTTAAATAGGCATTTTCCCAGAAAAGTTACTGTTGACAACACTATTCTTTCCTCCTCTCCTGCCTCAAAGGGACAAAAGAAAATTTATTCCTGTACTAGTCCTGCAAAGAGAGGTCAAGGACTGTACTGGCTCATTTCTAGCTTTTATACATCATTGCTTCTAAACCTCAAAGGTCACGCTATTGCTTAAATACTTGACTGGAGATGGGAAGCTCTCAGTTCTCCTGGTGTTGCCCAATACCATTCTATGCTGCTTTGAAAAGAAAATTGAGTTCAGAGGTTGAGATTTACGTGAATCCTATACTTGGATGCTTCAGTTCCACCAGGGAGGATCCTGCTGATGACAGACTTTGCTTGCAATACTGCTACAATCTGATCTTTCCTAGATGGTTCAGTGTTCAAGAAACAGTTTTGTTCACATTCAGCGGCATCAGTCACTTGCACAAAGATCTGTGCTGTTTTGATGTTTTCATATTTGAGCCCAAATGCTTTTTATAATTAAAACACACTTAAGTGCATCCTCTCTGGTAAACTTTATTACAAAAGGCATTAAGAGATGTAGAAACTGAAAGCAAAGCAGAAGTAACTTCTTCCAAGTAAGGAATCTTCTATGCTTTACTGGAATGACTTCATGATCATGACCTCATTATAGCAATTTAAATGGATATGAATGAAATCTTTGCTTACATTACTGACGTTCTTTAAACTGAGCTCAACTACTCTTTGAAATACTGTCTGCTAAACGATAGTAGTGACATATCAACATAAGGATTAAACCTCTTCTTAAACTCATGACAGACTCAAGTATATGCTCAAGTGTATCTTTTGAGCTGCAGGTATCCTCAGTTTTGTTTTACCTGACCATCTATAAACAGTGCACACATTCAATAACATTAAAATACACGCAGGGTTGGGGTAGGTTTTTTTAGGCGACAATTACATATGTGGAATCATCTAGAGAAATATGAACATCTGAAGGTATTTCACCAAACTATTAAAAAATTGGTACCAGACTTCCTTTCTGAAATTAATAGACAATCGCTTAATTTTTATAAGCCAATTAACTGGAATTTAGCTTGGTAGACAGTTGTACACTATCTACTTTCACACAACTATTTCAGTTCCCACCAATCCTTTCTACAACAGATTCCAAAATAACTGTGATATACGTAGGAACAAGAATAGCTTTCTAGTTTAAGCCTGCCAGATCTTATCTTTCATCTGCAAAAAATCAGGCAGCTTTCTTGATTTTAGCCAGAAAGCTAAAACGCTGGAAGATAACCAAAAAGGATAAGACTTTCTTCTTAGACCTTGCTAAGTGGGGAACAATGCACTCTTCCAAGGTACAGGGCACTGGGCAAGGGTTCATGAGCTACTCCATCTCTATTTACCTTCTGTTATGTTTATCTTTACATACTTGATTATACTCCCATATCAAAATCCACAGAATACACGAGCATTTGCAGGAGAAACAGCATGTGCTTCTGCAGTATCCCAAGTTAAAAAGACTTAATATAAACCAGCTATATTAAGAAATTTCAAAACACATTTGGTTTATATTCAATCCTATGCAAGTATTAAAGTCATAACTGCTTGACCTCACTGATCTCACTGTTCCGGTCCAACACAGATTTATTTTGTGGTTCCACGTTCTCCTTGATGGAAGTCTGAAAAACTTTAAACATCATATTTCTTATCAGTTGACTTTTCATCTTCACTGCTTATCAACATTCATCCTTGACGGCAGATGTAGGAGCTGTGCATCCTAGACAAACGCTTCAAGGTTCAAAACCAAACAAAAACCAGATTCTGTGTCTAGTCTTTGCAGATTTTCCAGCCTTCCAGTATCTGAAGGGGTCCTACAGGAGAGCTGGAGAGGGACTTTTTACAAGGGCAGGTAGCGATAAGATGAGGGGTAATGGTTTTAAACTGGAAGAGGGTAGATTTAGACTGGATATTAGGAAGAAATTCTTACTGTGAGGGTGGTGAGACACTGACAGGTTGCCCAGGGAAGCTGTGGATGTCCCCTCCCTGGCAGTGTTCAAGGCCAGGTTGGATGGGACTTTGGGCAGCCTGGTCTGGTGGAGGTGTCCCTGCCCATAGCAGGGGTTGGACTGGGGGAGCTTGAAGGTCCCTTCCAACCCAAACCATTCTGTGATTCTGTTTTTCCAGCCTTCATTTTTACTCCAGTTGATCAAAATGGTATTTTTAATAACACTAATTCCTAGACATGTTTTTTACTCCAGGAGTGAATTATAAAGTTGATAGGGGGGAATTTTTCCTCAATAACCCCATTTAGAGGATGAGACAGGGACATCTTCACACTGAAGAATGTGTTGGCTAAGCTTTTAAACAGGAGGCATGGACTGCTTAAAAAGCAATTCATTTTAACCCTTTGTTACTATGAAAATGTCTTCCTACCATTTACAAGGGTTTGTTTGGTGTCTTTTACATTCTTCAAACCTTCATTAGGTCCATTAGTCATCAGCATGTATACATGCATAAGAAGAGATCTACAGATGTTCATCTTTGCTCATCTAGAACATCTGTCTCTCCTGAGTTGCTTTGCCGTAGCTACTGTTATGGCATTTGAAACATGCTCACAGTTGACGTAATTTCCTGACAATCCTGAGAGCTCTGATGTTTGGCATAGCCAGTTCCTCTAGATTTAGTGCCATTAAAACATCATGACCATCAATTACACAGGCTCTCGGAAAGTTAAAGATAGTACATACAAGAGCAGTGTTATTGAAGAGAGTACAGAAGGATGGAAATAAAGACTTCCCAGAATAGAAGTTTTTAATACCGGTGACAAAAACAAGTTCAAAAGTAACAGGGAAAGGTTTCAATGTACTTTCTAATGTAAACCAAGCACACTGACTTTTATCTACTACCATTCCAAGTGATACACTTTCACCCTTCCCTCCATCGTCAGCTGCCTCACTTCATCTCAGTGTATTTAGATTATGCCAAACAAATGCAGAAATGTCAAACGTTCTCACTAATATTTTGCACTGTAACTTCAAACCATTGCCACATCTTGCCCCACTGAAGTGGTGCCCCAAGCCTGCACTCTCTCTTCGGCTTCTTGTTCTTCAGAGGATTACTAGCTCTTAGATCTTAACTACTCTAGAACAAAGTGAACATTGTCATGTGTGTATCTGTAGAAGGATAATCAGCTTTAGACTCAAATTTTAAAAGTTATAACCTTCCACTCATTCCTCCACACGTATTATTAGCAAGTCCATTAGTTAAGAGATGCAATGGAAACCTGAAAAGCATCTGACCATCTTTGTGCAATAAGTCACCTTCCCAGTGCAAGGTAAGAGATACATTTGCCTTCTATTACATCTCCTTTTTTAACGTCTGTGGTCGGTTTGAAAAAACACAAAACAAAGCGATGTATATGACAACATGGAACACCAAAAATTACTGTACAATTGAATAAGAAACTAGCCAAGAAAACACCTTTTTTCTCTTCAAGAACAATGTGCAATTTGACCTAACAGAGATGTCCTCCAGTAATTTTAGTGGGGCATATTCTGAAGAATAAAAAACTCCACTCAGCTATCCTCTTAATGGCAGACTCTTGATTCCTTAACAAATCACCTAAATAACCCATATACAAAACTGCTATATATTTACTATTTCAAAACACATCTTTTCACGCACAGACTATAATGTATAATGTATAATGTGTAAATAGACATCAGGCAAGACTGCTCAGTAACTTTGACAATTTTTCTTTTCTCCAACCATCATAAGAGGTCCATGAAGGTTTGGTACTTTCAACACACATTAAGCTTTCATATTTCTTTCTTACAAGCTTTGAGATAATCTGCTTGTTACCTTGATTTAATAATACATTTTGTCTGTGAATTATTAACTCAGTGCAGTGGAGCAGTGGCAGGTACAATGCCTTCGCAGGTACAATGGCACTTTTGTAAACAGAAGTGTTATTTTGCTCCCTGAAGTTCAATTAACCGCTGAGTTAAACCGCATCTCAAGGTGATCAATTAAGGCACTTAGACTGCTGAGAAAGAAGAGCATGGGCAGGAGTAAAGCTCAGTTTCTAGGGATAAGTGAACAGTATTTTCTCATGCAGGTCGTTTTCCAAATAAGTTAATTTTATAAGTACGAAGAATAAACACACACCTGATCTGACAAACCAGCACAGATCCAGAACCTTTGATTTTATATACAGATCCATAAAAGACACTAGCTTATGACAGGGGAGAGCATTAAGTCACAATTCTAACTGAACTTATAAATGTTATACTATGAAGCACTCAATTTCTAAAAGCAAGACTAAAAAACTAATCAATAATTACTTCTCTAAAGGGCGAGTGATTAATCCTCTATAAATTCAGTAGGTATTTCACTGAGAAACTGCAAGGAGGGGATTGCTGCAGAAACACTGTTTCCCTTATATCTCTTATATTCAAATTATTGTTTGTGTGATCCTGTAGAAGAGTGCTACGGGCCATAATAACCTGATTTACCATTTAAAATAAGGTCCAACCTGACAGCTGTTCACTCGTCCCAAGACTCAGCCTATATAGCAACATCTCAACAAACCATGCCCTGCTGCAGCTAAACACGCTAACAAGTGGCATGCAAAGATGCATTCAGCGAATGCTGAGAGCCCACCACATCTCATCTTCAAGAAGTACATGCAGACTGAAACAGATTGTATATGTATCACCCTTGGAGCATGCAATTGTTAACCTAAGTACATGAAAACGTGTCTATTTTCAGTATCAAGCATGTTACTTCATAAAATGCTCCTCTCAAAGTGTCATATGCTCAGAATAATTTACTTCATTCACAAGGGCTTCTGAATAGTTAAAGCTCTGGCTAAATCCCAGAATTCCAGTATGACTACTGTTATCAAGCTGAACAGCATCCCAGGGTTCGACCTCCCTCTGAGAAAAGGAAGGGGAACAGCAGGATGTAATCCACTCCCTAAAACGATGGAAAGATGGTCTAAAAGTCCAAGGACATTAGAATGACACAAGGGGACAAAAAGCAACTCCATACATAGTCTTCAATGGCAATTACCTAACAAATGCTGCATGTTACCAGAGCACAGCACTCTTGCGTAAGCACAAAGTAACTGCATGCTTGCACGTTGTTCTACAGGAAAGGTAAGCTGAGAACTTGAAAAGAGCTATTTCAGCAGTTATCGTGCCTTCCAATTGGAGCAGAAGAATGACTAAGCTTGTGAAAACTGTGCTGCTCAGGCTGCTTGTAGCGTCGTTCGTACTAATCCCACCCAGTGAGAACTCCTCTGTTCTTATGTGGTGTGAATGCCAGTCTTCAAGTTTCTTACACTTTTGCAGGCAGCAGTGAAATGATGTATTAAAGCTTAAATTGTGCTCAAACCAAATGCCTAAAGATGATTAAGGGAGTGGAGCATCTCCCTTATGAGGAACGGCTGAGGGAGCTGGGTCTCTTTGGTTTGCAGAAGAGGAGACTGAGGGGAGACCTCATTCATGTTTATAAATATTTAAAGGGTGAGTGTCACGAGGATGGAGCCAGGCTCTTCTCAGTGACAAACAATGATAGGACAAGGGGTAATGGGCACAAGCTGGAACACAGGAGGTTCCACTTAAATTGGAGAAGAAACTTCTTCTCAGTGAGGGTGACAGAGCACTGGAACAGGCTGCCCAGAGAGGTTGTGGAGTCTCCTTCTCTGGAGACATTCAAAACCCGCCTGGACGCCTTCCTGTGCAACCTCATCTGGGTGTTCCTGCTCCGGCAGGGGGATTGGACTAGATGATCTTTTGAGGTCCCTTCCAATCCCTAATGTTCTGTGATTCTGTGATCTCAGACTAGGTTTAAAATCCAGGCGTGCAACTGTACTGCAGTTTGCTTAGTTAGATCCAGGGCTGCACACTTCATTGTAATTCCTGTTGCACAAGCTAAGGAGAAATTTCTCTGTGATTCTGTCCAACTGTCCAAAAAGTCCAGAATGATACCAAACATATGACTGAAGCATATTTGCTTTCCAGAGCAAATTTCTAGCCACTATGTAGAAGCACTTCCCCAGTCTGTACTAACATTTGCAGAGTATCAGTTGGACAGAACACCAGGTAAAGCAGTTGATTCTCATCAACTGCATTGTTTTGCAAAATAAAGTCTATCCTGCACAAAAGAGGCCAAATTTAATGTTCAGCATAAGCAAGTTATTTTAGTTTGTTTCTGCATGGAAACTACATTTAAAACTGGGTTGAAGATTTCCAGTGCACGGCTATATTTATATTGTTTACCCAAAAACTGTTTGAGAAGCCATCCGCATACTGTCCACACCAAATTACTTTGTTGAGGTATGATCTGTATCTACTCTTGAGTCTTTAGCATGCAGCCCTGATTACTTAATAGGAATCTATCCACAGGAAAGGAAAACAAATCATGTAACCTCGTGCTGATTTAAAAACTGTTACTGGTGTAATGTGATGTAAACTGACAAAGCATTGCAGTCCCAGCACTGCATTGCATCAGAGGTGAAATGAGCAGGCAAAGAAACAGAGCTAAGAATAGCACATTTAACTCTTCAGAGATGGTAACAACAAACAGCAAAAGCAAAGAGAAAGTAGCCAGAGCATAGCCAGCATTAAATAAATCCCTTTATTTAGCTTTTCACCAGACTAATCTGCTTTGGGGCATGGCAACATTTGTAGAACATAACAAGCATGCAGTCACAGCATGTGTGCATGTGAAGTGCCTTCAAGTACTCTGGAGTATGCACACAAGCAAAACAAATTACAGACGATGCTTCCCTTCTTCCATGACCCTGGTTAAAAAAAATTCTCAAAACCTTTCTGAATAGAGACCAACATTTCAGTTCACTGCCAGGAGATCTGAGGCTTTCTGCTTTGTCAAATGCAGCACTGGGATTGCTTTAGTTCTCCTGACGTTCCCCTGATCAGTCTGTGAAGGCTGTGGGCACATACTCTGCCCTTGGTCATCTGTTTAAGAGCATGCCAAGTTTTTCAGTGGAGCCGTAGCTTCTTTCCCTTTAAAAGTGTACAGCTACCTCGCTGCCACAGGCAGTCTGGAAGTGTCAGGAGGGGAAAAAGCAAAGGACAGAAAGCAGATACCACTCTGTGTCCCTCTTCCCTCCTCTACACACAGAGCTCAGTTCAGATTATTCAGCTGTTGGCTACCATTCCCAAGTCATAACTGAGCCTGTACTTTCATTCCACTATGTAACTTTTAAATTCAGGTGGTTTTTACTTCACAAGGTTTTGAAGAAAGCCTTGAAATGGAACCTAAGACACAGCCAAAGCAAGCTGGGTCTCACCGCAGCACAGGCTTCAGCTAGTTCACAACTTTTTGAGAAGTGTTAGTACCATCAATTGTGAAGATCCAGCTCTCTGCTTTGCATGCCAGGACAGACAGAAGAATGGTTTTTAACCACTTTTATCCCAACATTCCTCCTACTGCTTCAGCACTGAGACCATGGATTCCCTTCAGCGGGTCTGAGTTTGTACCTCAAATCCCCATCACTTCAAATAGGTGAACAGGCACTAAATGGAAGGGAAAAGAGATGCTGCAGCGCTGCCAGGAACCCAACCTGCCCATGGATTCTCACTCCTCCACATCACAGCCTTCTCTTCCCAGCATACTAGAATTGCTGTATGTGTAATCCCTGTGATCCAAATCTATATTGCCTGTGAAAAACTAAAAATTTATGGCTGAAAGAAGCTAAGTCTCTCTTAAGACTCTGCGCAAAAGTCAGGAAGGAAGAGAAACTGTAACGTGTGGGATTTTCTCTAACTAGAGATACATCCCCCACTTATATTTCAGCATCTCACAATCTCTTAATATGGTTATCTGCAGGACTCTTGCAACAAAGAAAAGGGGCAAATGTTTTTCCATCAGCTTTCTTGGTGATGAGTCATTTAGTCTTTTTTCTTCAGCTCCTTTATCTTTACATAATATTACATAATAATATAGCAGTGCTCCGTTTCCCATCAAGGAATATCTCACATGGTTTTTAAACACATTAAAGCAGATTTACTTTGAAGCTTTGAATTGTTTGTAGCTTCCTCCAACATAAGCATCGCAAATATTGCTGTGTGAATGAAGGATATTTTCAGTTCACTGATTAATCCAAAGACAGGAAAACAGTTTTGTTCACTTTAACTCAAAACTTTACTTTGAAGGAAATGCTGGGATATTAACCTTTTAAAGGGATATCTAAGCAAGCTAACATTGTTTCAAAAACATGAGGTCAACGTTATTTCTGTAACAACTGGACAATAAATAGAATTACACAGCAGTATCATACTTTCGGCTGACCCAAATCTCTATTTTCTACTGAATAAATAAGTGGCCAAAAAGACATGGCCCAGTTCTACTCATAAGTAGAACACATCAGAAACTTTTCACTTTGCCCCTTTACCTGTCCTGACCCCTCTATAGAGCTGCTGGTGCTGTAGGAACCCAGTGCCTCCCCTGAAGGCTCCTCTGCCTCCATCAGGAAGTATTTTGAGCAGCTCAGAGAGGATCAGTTGCTGTTAACCTCTAGGAGTAAGCTACAGTATCTACCTTACAGCCTTACTCTCTGGGAGGGCAACCTTTTTATGCACTAATTATTAAGTCTTTCTCCACCAGGGCATTTTGCGGAATGTTAACCCATAATACGCTCTATGAACACTACCTCCGATATCAGAGAGGATAAACAAACAAAATTGCACATAGAAATGTATTAGTTGCAGAAGGAACTTACACTTCAAATGATAAAAATATTCCCCAATAAATTCAATTCAAATTAATATGACAGATCCCATTTCCTATGCAGGGAATGCATAATTTGTAAAATAAATTCTGTAGAAGGCAATCTTTACATTATAACTTCAGAGCAACAGAAGCATCACCACAAGTTCAAATTTTTAAACACGTATCCAGAGTAGAAAGTAATTCTTCAACATTTTATTCTACCCAGAATAGCTGTACTTGACATACAGACCTGATTAATATTAGCAACTCTGAGATGTAATAATCTCACCATTACAGAGGGAGCACAGGATTGGTTTATTTATAATGTTATCATGGACTCTAGCAACACATTTGAAAATATTTACCTGTTTTAATGTATAATCCAAATGAGTTAACCTACCAGTGAGCAGATTTTCACTGTTTATAATGTAGAACACTGCATTAAAGGAGGTCAGACAGTTTGTCTTTGCCAAGTTCATTTCTGCTCTTTGAAAGCCACAGCAATATTTGTAGATGTCACTGTTCTGCACAAATTGAAAGGGAATGACTGAGCAATGAGGAACTAACAATGGATACGAAAGAAAAAGGCTTAAGTGGGGCTGTACAGAGCAGAAATTTGTTCTCGCAGCTCATAAGGTGCTGGCTATTTTGTTTGTAATGGATTATTCCCCTCTCTTCATACTTGAAAAGCTGCATTTATTTTTTTGTTTTGCCCTACTTTCATTATTATAAATTATTACGTTTGAATCGGCTTCTGACCTAGATCTTAAGAAACAAGATATTTCCAAGCTAGAATTCAGACCTTACGTATTCTCAGTGACAGCCACAATTCTGGGACACAAACTTAGATTAATGCGGAGAGGGGGGCAAGTATTGGAAAGTGGGTATTGACATTTCTTCCAGCTAAGTGTCTGAAACTGAAAGGGACAACAGGCAAACACAGGAGCCACTAGACTCAATGAAGAAATGGGCAAAATCAGCTAGTAAACCAATTGTACTAAATAACTACAACCTAGAATGTGGCATTCAAAGCCAGAGAGGGGAAACCTCTTTGCTTAGCAGGAATAAGAAAAGGTCTACAAGAAAATCCTTTTTGTTGTTTTCAAATGCTAAATCACATATAACTCATTTCCACAGCTAACAGGATAGCAGAAGCAAGAAGTTGGCTGTATAATGGTTTGTTCAGAACCCCAGTTTTCATCAGCTAAAAAAAGTCAGCTTCCACATACTCAGTTACGATACCCAGCAGATAAAACAGATGGGTAACTGGCCATTCACAGCCCATTTCCATGAGATGCATTCTTGTGGTCTATAAATAACTGAGTAGGGACACCTGCTTCCTGGCAATGCAGTAGAAGTGCCTCTATTCTCTTCTACTTTCATCTTGTTCATTATGGATAAGGATAAAAAGGGATAAAACAGAATTAAACAATAAAACTTTTCCCTTGCCAAGACAACACATACTCTGCCACTGCAGCCTCAGCACAACTGCCAAACAGCAGGTGCCTTCCATTTGACTAAAAACTACTCACCACCTCCCAAATTAAACACACTGGTTTATGGGGGCTTTTTTGTTTTTATTTTTATTTTGCATACTCACCTTCTGAGAACTGCACTGAAATCACTACAAAACCACTACTTGTTCTTCAAGTATGCATGTTTACTCTACTAAAGGTTACTTATTTTGCTGTTTTACTTTGTTTATGTCAGAAAATGTCATGCTGCAAAAAAAATTTGGAGAGTGGCCGTGGCCAATTCATTCATTCCTTCTCAATAAAAACCCACAGGAGCCATCCTCAAGGGTAGGAAGATGGATAATTTCTGGTGGACCTGCCAAAGGTGACTGTGGCCTTCTGTTGTGGACACGAGCAAGCTGCTAACGCAACCTGCTCTCTCAGGAGTCATTAGAATTTCAACATTTGTTCAGTTCCAACCAACTCACTCGTGTCTTTGGGAAATATATGAACATTAAGTTAAAGAACACTTGAAATCCACTTAACATAGGCAATTGGAGGAGAGGAAGAGATTTCTGCCGCTGAACACAGATGCTATTAAAGAAGAGACTGTTTCAGCTCTGCAGGTCCTGCAGCTGCATTGTCCAGAACCAAAGCCAACAGGCAATATCCTTTCACAAGGCAGAAAAACACCCAGCACTATCTGCCAAGAGCCTTTTCTGTATTTTTGTATTTCTTTTATTCCAACCACTTGCACCTTCTTCACAGATCTGGATTAAATAACTCCTTCCTCTCAAGATTTGCAGCCTCATAATTCATCAGTCCAGCTTCTCCGAATACCTCATTTACCACTTGAACATCATTGTTTTGTTATGTCTTCCTTAGATGCATTTCTTTCAAACTCCCTATCACCGCTTCCCTCCATTTGTTTTCATTATGATCTAATTAAATTTTAATTTCCCTTCCGGTTTGCTTTCCTCTCCTAGGTGTTCTCAGTATCTACCTGCCCCTCTCACTTCATAATAGAGAAAACATATCAGAAATTTCTCAACAGGCTGCTCTTCTAGAAAAGAAGTGTGTCCATAGGGTGTACAAGCTTTAATAAAAACCCCACCACTGAATTTCCAGTCAGAACCAGAAACTGGCCCAGAAAAGAAAAGTTTACTAACACTGACCTGGGATACAAAGCCCCTGACTCAAAGTCTGAATTCACATAGTGCTGAAGAGACTGGCTCCCGATTCAAAAGCTTTGGAAAAAGATGATTTCCAGAACAGGAAAAAAAATAAGTATCAAACCAAATTATGCAAAATGAGAAAAGCTTCCTTTCTTGCTATATTAACAGTTAACTGTCATTCAAAAAGAGACGAGAAAAGCAGGACTGGGGTGGGGTGTGTAATCAAAACCCACATTCTCCATAACCAATACAGTCATGAAGAATCTGGTCTTCACTGCTGACTCACAAAAGTCTCTCCATAATCCCACTCTTGCCTACCTTGTTCTCCTGTTGTATCTGTCTGTTATAAGCATTTTCCTAAGTAGAAATTTATTTTCTAACAGGCATCTACAAAATGAATATATAAATATATATATATATTATATTAAACAAACAGCAGACAACAATTTCCATGTTTGCTTCCCAACTCTATCATTTTGCATCAGGAGCTGCCCTCAAACGAATCTGTCACATAATTAGAACCAAAGTCATTACTGTCATCGTTTGGACTGTCAGCCCAATGCCATGCAAAATTGAATGACATACAACTAAACCCCTTAAGACTAACTAGGTTTAAAAATAGCCAGCACACATTCATTCACACCACCAACAATGGCATTAGACCAATAAACTCAGATTCACAGACTAATGCCCTTCAACAAGCAGGGAACTCTGGCCAAATTTTGATCTGGGATCAGTGGTAATACTCTATAAAGCAAAACATGAGCTTGATTCTTCTGCTGAATTGTTTGAGCAAAGAGTATTTACCTTCAACAATTTCATGTAAGAAATGAAAAAGGTTACTGTTCTGTCATCAAAATAATCATCTTGTCTCTCCACATTGATTATTGTATTGAAAATACAAATGCTCAGATCTTCAGAACTGCAGAGCATGAATGCCATGGTTGGAAGTCAGTTCAGAAAACTGCAATTGCTTTAAGCATTCCTGATCAGGTACTGATTCAGCAGCACTAGAAAACACTTATTTACTACTAAAGCATTTCTGAAACAGGTATAGTGAACTGTTTTAATTAACACTTACTCTTCACTACAAGGTAGATAAACCATTCTCAAATGTTTATTTTTCAGCTCTGTATGAGTTCATTTTTAATGGTTTCTTTAGCTTCTCTAAACTCATTTAAAGGGTAATTTCCAACCTACATTCAATATCCTGTCCTTACAGTCAGAGGTGAAATAATGTTTTAAAATAAAAGATGGATAATGACCTTCAATGAATGATGGTGCTGAGCACTGCAGTTGTGCATGATTCACATTGCAGGCCATGCTCCAGCTGAATTTACATTACTTCCTTGACATGCAGGGGACACGTGTAGTAAACTGCCACTGACTAATGGGCAGTTTCTCTACTTTATTTGCAGGACGAGTAATAAAGCAAAGGGAATTAATTTGTGTTGCCTAAAGATTTTACTCTCTAGCTAACTCTCCCTCTCACTTGGATATGGTTACCTATACAGAGAGGTGCCAACAAAGAAAGCTCACTGAAAAAGCTTAATGAATTTTACAGCTTCCACAGCTGAGCTGCTCTGCAGTAACTGATAAAGCAAGAGACAATTGAGTATACATTTAAGCCCCATACCTATTCAGTCAGAAATATATTAGGAACTGCATTTAACAGAGCATTTCTATTTTTGCTCTGTACAATTTGAGGCAGTAGAACTCAACATTTCAAGTCAGCGCTTCTCAAATTCAACATAAACTTCACCTGAAGAAGCAACAATTGAAATGTGACTCTGACATTTCCATACACCCTTTCTAGGAAACACACTTCGTAATTTCACTAGAGGGGATTTGATGTATTTGTCAGCCCATACCTTACTTGGCTCATGATTAGTTAGATTTGTGATTTATTTTTATTTTTTTTTAATTTTACTTCTGGCCTGAGGCGGGGGTTGGATGTAGTTTGGGTTTGGAGTTCTGACCTTCACCTAATCCAATAAAGGGAATAGTGAAGCTTTCCACCACTGCACATTCAGGAATTAACAAAGCTTGGACTCGTGATCAGTTGACAACTCTGATATTCAAGAGACCCTGATAATAAACCCATGCAAAGTCAAAGGAATTAAGTAATAATTCATATTTATGGCTAGGCCTTCAAATTTGAGGGCTGATCTAAATTCAGCAATTTGCCTCATTCTACTGCGTATTATTTTCTTCCACATGTTTCATTCCGTTGCAACTTACAGCTTAGCGATTTTCAACATTTAAGTATTAATTATAAATTGACATTCTTCCAAATGCTGTATCTAGAGAACTTCAAGAAGCATGTCAGAAATGAGTGCCTCATCTAAAGCATTCGTGAGACGAGATTTACACAAGATGTAAGAGTAATGGATTCTGTATCCCAGACTTAATCAGATGCTTTATACTAGTATGAAAAGAGATGTGATTTAGGATACATTAAAATAAATATTTAACTCCTTGCTCTGAAATTCAGTTGTCTTTACTAAAGGGTAGATTTACTAAAGAGTAGAAAGTGACACATTTCACAAACCTCCTCCTCCTCTTGTCCCTGTGCCCACAAACCCAGTTTCCAGGAACACACTGGAGTCTTTTGTGAATACCATAAAATACCTGGAGAAAAAGGTACACTGCACAGATTTTGGAGATTAGCTTCCAGGGCTTAGATTTCCTTTAATCAGACAGGGTAAATTTCACTGGCACTTTCTGTTTTTGTTTTATTTTTTAAAAAAGTGGAAAAATGCCTAAAATCTCCAGATGCTTCTAGTAAGCTTCCAACAGCTGATACTGCATAGTAGAGCCAGAGGTAGAAAGCCTCAGTGGTACCCAAGTGATGTGCCACAGCAACTTCAGGAATCTGGTATACAGAACAACAACACAAAACAAACAAAGCAAAACTTGTGCAACAGTAACATCTCAATGCTCATTTAATCTCAAAAGCACTTCTATTAAAATGGTTAACCTTACAACTGCTGTCAATAACATTTACATCTTTACAGCAAAATCAGAACTCAGGCAGAGGCCAGAGCAGTAGGGAAAAAAAAGGCCCAAAGTCAAACCCTCAATGCTTTGAACAATTTACAAGTGTAAAAAACCACTGGAGATTGATGCCTGAATGCTTTGAACCCCTCTGCCCGGAACAGAAAATGGATAGGAGAAAACCACTTAGGAAATTTCACTGATAAATCAAATCATCCCTATCGCTCCCACGTTCTGAAGTACAGACAGCAACCAACCCCCGGGGAAGCACACTCAAGTCCATGCAGCCCCTGTTTCCCTTGATCAATGGGAACATGAACTTGTTATTCCTGATACAAGGCAATTCTCTGTTTACACCACAAAACTCCCATCAGTCACCTCATCCTTAACTTCCATTTTGAGCAAGTTAATCTATAAATGAACTGCTTTATGTTCGTTCTCAGGCATTAAGATGAGTCAGGGATGTTGGCAGGCAGGCAGTTTCTCACTGACCCGTAAGCACAACAGGAATTTTAATACCCACTTTACTCATTTAGCTGACCCAATCCTCAACAGCACATTTACTAATTACAGCTTTAAATCCTATTAAGAAGTTTATCTTTTATTATAATAGCCCATTACAACACCAAGCTGTAGTACTGAACATTTTTTGAAAACTGCTTCACCACGAGCTTTTCAGACAGTATCTGCATTTCTTCCATAAACATTAAAGCATTGTTCCCTCTCACAGAATATTAAGAAAGCATATAATTAACTTTGTGTCAAAAGCACAGCCAAGATCTTCAGAAGTGGTTAGCATTTTTGTAACGAGAGATGAAAAATAAAATATTCAGGATTTTTCCTAAAGGGAGATCCCTTTTAGTGCATCTCCAAACAGGCTCTAAAGAAATGAGCACACTGAAAAACCACAACTTGTTTCTCAAAAAGCTCCTAGCATGTCCAGATTAAGTGAACAGAGAGATCAGAACAGAGACAACAAGAAAACAAAAGGCATGAACAAGAGGATGCAAAAAACATTTATGCACTGTTTCTTCCCTGCAGAATTTGAGAGAAAAAACTGCTTTACTCCCTCCTCTATCTCACATTAGAGAACGTAACAATCCTTGCATGCTCCAGAGTTGGAGGTTTTTTCCTTGTTGTTGACATATGCACCAAAACAGAAATCAACCTCTCTTTAAATCTAGGTCCTTTCTTTTCAACCAGCCCCAGACAGGTAGAGAAAAGCACCCCACCAGAGCAGGCAGCCAGCAAACGGGAGCTGGGAGGATGAAGCCCACATCTCCTGCCCACCACAGAAGCACCCCCCTTCCAGGCTGTGGGCTGGTCTGAAGTCACAACAACATTCAGCGAGATTCCACAGGCCTGTAGCAGAAGCAGCACGCTATTGCCCTCACCAGTCACAGGCTGTGGATGAACTCAACATGCAGACCTCAGGAGCGGTCAGACTTTGTCTGGACTTGCCTTGATAGATCAAACAGGAGGTGGCTGTTGCTCACCTTCTTTTAGTTTTAGCTTAGCTGTGTGCAATTGTTTGGTGTAAGACCTATTGTTACAGTAATTGGAGATATTTCTGTGATTAATGCATTGTAATAACAAGTAGTTATTCTGCATAGAATAAACTATTTATGATCCTAGAATAACAATGTGGTGTAGAGTAGTTCAGGCCCAGATGACAGCAAAGGGCTTGAAAGTACAAGAGTAAAGTAAGAGAGCTCTAAGCTATATTCAACTTATGAATACTTGATTACTGGTCATTAAATTTGGAAGCTGGCTGAAACCAGATAAAACAGAAAACAAAGAGTAAGCATCTAATATACACGTGTATGCAGTATATTTTACATTTGGGAAATTGAGCTGTAATGTGGAATTCCAGACATAAGAAGAAAGAATAAGGTGTAAGCATGCACTAGAAAACAAAAATAGCCCCAGGTGGGCTCTAGAAGTTAAAAACACCATCAACATCAGTGCCCTCCTTGTGAAAAGCTGCCAGGCTGTAACTCCCTCCCCGCTCCGTGCTGAGGAAGCCTGCAACTGTTGACCTTGGGGCACAGAAAGGCAGTAAATGGATTAATACAACACCGGGGAAAAAAGAGGGGTAGATACTGGGGTGCATATGCATACCAAATTTAACTCTATTATGACTGAGACCTTTTCTTCAAGAGTACACTTTTCTTCCTTTATAATAATTATTCCTAGACTAATAATAACTTTTCAATTAGACTATTAAGACTTTAATTAGGCTAACAAAAAACTCCAGGCTTTCCCTTTGCATATGAAGTGTTTCTTCAGCGCACAAGGTGCAGCACAACAATTTGTGCAGCCAGAGAGAAAGTGCACCAGAAGAAACAATTTTAAAAAGGAAAATCCCGAGTGCCAGCTCCTCTTTCAAAGCCTGCTCATAAATTTCAAGTTAAGCAGTCATAAATAAAAAGAGACATAACTTTATAAACAGTTGTATCGCTGATAATAAATGTTTTAATTTCAAGGTTTTTCTGCATATGAATGAGGTATCTAAAAATGGTTATAATCACATTAAAAAGTTGTATTTTTATTACTTAAGAACAAGTACACAAGCTGCTTATTATCACCAAAATTACAATGACTTAACACTTCTTTATCTCTAAATGAAAAAACAATCTGATACCAGCTGTGCTGTGAAAAAGTGAAGACACTTATTAGAAACTGAAGTGAATTTACTTCCCTAGCCATATGTCTATAAAGTACTCATTTTGGAGGTACACTTAAGTGTATCTCTTGATCTTCTTACCCTCCCAAAAAGTTCTCAGAAAGCCAGTGACTGATATCTGAAATGTGGATGATGACTAGAAACACCATCCTTGAAACAATACATGAGGCTTCTGCAGAAATACCTAGCGAAATTGTGCTGTCTTCTGTCTTTGCGTAGGTGTTCCTACTGTT
Organism: Mesitornis unicolor; assembly: GCF_000695765.1. NCBI lineage: Eukaryota > Metazoa > Chordata > Aves > Mesitornithiformes > Mesitornithidae > Mesitornis > Mesitornis unicolor. The sequence goes on from NW_010156838.1 coordinate 22,968, forward strand.
TGAGATAATAGTTAAGTGATTAGCATACATATGAGTTTGTGCTGACATGGACATTATATCACCAAGCACAAAAATGAAATACAAGAATGATAAGCAACAATTTTATATTTACTTTATGCTATTCAAATATTAGTAGCAAACACTATCTGAATAACACAGAGACTAATCAAAATAGTTTTCAGGTTGGTAGATTTTTTTCCTTACCATGGTAGAGCTAATGGGCTTCTGTTTTCACAGGCATATCCATTTTCTCTTCAAGTAAGCTTTGTTCAAGCACCACACAGTTTCTGGTTTATCCAGTTAATCAGCTACTTAAATATCCCTTCAGGTCTAATAACATTGCACATAGAAAGTAGCCTCAAAATGATGGCCAGAGGTTATGATACTTTAAGATGTGCAGAGAGTATGGGCAGTGGGACAGTATAACACATACACAGTAAGACCAGTGCTTTCATTAGCTCCACAGCAATTCAGACATGACTTGGAAGCAGGATACATGGACACTACATAGTTCTTCTGCATAAATTTCAATAATGAAACCATAAACAAAAATAAGATAGTTGTTTATGTAAGGAGACCAACTTGGGAAAGGCAATTGTTTGGAAAATATAGAATCATAATCCTGAAAACTGCATTTGCTGATATATGCCTATTTATATGCATGCACATCTGTAGTAGACTTGTGCTGTGCTCTTTCTTCCTCTTAGAGTATTCCCCGTTCAGAGCAGGAGCTGGTTACCCACAGAACACTGGGGTCTGTAAGCTCTGGCTACCAAAAAGTTGGGATCGGCTTAGTTACAGGCATGATTTTGTGAAGTATTCAATTTCATTGAATTTCAGGAACCGCTTCTGAAATAAAGGTGTTTGTAAAGTACAACCTTCACACACAAAAATTATGTTTGTTATCAGTTCAGATTCAAGTAGGATGAAGGCACAATTCCAGTGGTCTCACTGCTACAGACGCGAACCCTCAGCTTACCTGATATTTTGCTTCCTATGTACCCGTAGTGTACTCAAAGTTGATGCTTTAATGCATCTTATGTATCAGACGGGCATCCTGCATGCAATGTAGCCTTTCAAATTCTCCAGAAAAACAAGCTCTAATCTCATTTAGAGACTCAGAAGACCACAGCAGAGAAAATCAGGCAAGAAAACTACACAGATTCAACTAAAACAGCAGTCAGTGTGAAATGCAGGAAGGATTTAGTCCATGGAAGCTGCTGACAGAGTCAAGATACTCCCTACCCCAAAAAAATCACTGAAATTAAAAATTCGGACAGAAGAACTGGATGGCGATAGCAGGTCTCTAGTATTCAGCACTCTGGTTTAAATAGTGTTAATAAAATATTATTACAAAAAAAATCACTGAATTTGCCCTTACCAAAAAGAACAATAAATTTTCTTAAAATTTATACACATGATAGTAAGGGAATGGCTATTTATATGTAACTATTTCACGTTCTCTTTCCTGCATAAAGTCATTGACTACTCACTAGCAACTGAATTCCTGTGTACCTGCCCTCTGCTAGCATCATTAAAGCCTGACTTCAGACCAATTCAATCACATCTACTGGTTAATTCATCCTTAGCTGTGAACTGAAACAGGGAGTTAGGGCTGAAAACATAAAAAATCCTAAAGAACAAGTTTCCTTAATTCCACTGTCACCATCTGAAGCCATGAAATGCATCCCAAAGACACCTCTCCACACCACACTCCCTGCCCAGTTGCAGTTGAGAAATTGCTGTATTACCCTTTGATCAGGCATTTAAAGAGTATATTGGGATTCTGTAAAATCCGAAGACACCTTGAACCTCCCCAGACACTGCAACGCGCAGAACAGAACACGGCTGCATAGACTACAGCAGGGATCCTGCAGTTAAGGATTCCTGATCAGAGACAGCAGAGATCCCTTAACCTACCTACGCTAATTAAAACACAAGTGCTCTGCAATTCAGTGATTCTTTCTCCAGAAACTTTACCTTACCATGCAAAATTTGATCATAAAGAGGTAAGGAAGAGGGGAGGGAAACAGAGGTGGAGTAGAATAGATGTCTAAAGAGTTCAAATTATATCCTTTTGTTTTGTTGTAGGTTTTCTTTTCCAACTCTGAATCATACTAAAATTTGTGTCACTGTTAATGAATACCCTAAGTAGCAGAGATTCTACTAGACAGTGTCCAAGATGTTTTCTTATCTCACAAATAAATCCTTATATTTATTTCTGTTCACTGAACTTTTTGGTCACTTGCCACAATCCTGGTTCACAACTTCACTGCCTGCAGGTAGGACACTCTTCAAGGAAGGTACTGAGTCCAATTATACCTCAGGAAATCCTGTCCCTTATAATACTCGCTTAAGCCTAGCAACAGACTCCAAAATAAGAGAGTAAATCTTATAAGTACAATAAATACAGAAGGATCACTATCATGATGCTACAAGATAATTTCACTAAAAATGGAAAAAAGAATCACCTGAAGTCTTAAGAACATGATGACACATCCCACTGCTCTCCAACTGTTCTATATAGAAAAGCTTTTTTTCACCTAGAACAATAAGTATATGCAGCTGTAAGCACGCAAAAGGAGGATGAGAAGGCAATCACCTTTAATTTCTCCACACAGACTAACATGCAAGTTTAACCTGCTGAAAAACACAGCAAACAAGTTCAAATACAGCCCCAAGATGAATGGCAGACTGCAGAGTGCTGATACAGGAGCTGCCACACAGCCTGAGGTATTGATAAAGGAAGAAGGACTCTGCCCTCTCCCCCCACAGCCACTGAATCCAAATTTAGGACAGTCCAAAGTATTTTGACAGAAAAAGTGCCATGCCGGTCTTATATGTTGTATATTACAGGAGGATTCATAAATCTTTGCTCAGGACAACGGCATTATTTATGTAAAGAACTAGATTCCTCTGTGTTGTGTCTTATACTCATGGAAAGGAGGGCTGTGACAAATCCATACTAATGCAATTTTATTAACCCTTTTTATTTTAATTGTCATAATAAATGAAGTCTACCTGACTAACACAGCCAAAATCTTCTTCACTGTCTGTAAATGTTTCATCTACTAAACCACATAAGATGCAGTAGTAAAGAGTCTGGTTAAACCTCCTTATAACTTGCAGTTAACGGAGTAACTGCTAAGTTTCACTTGAGCCTCTGGAAACCCCTGCACATCCTCCAAAAGCTACGGCCAGTAAGCAGGAGAGGCAAACTGTATTTTTAGTAACATGACAATTCATACACAATGTTCTTCTGCAACCAAAGCTCTGGGAACAGGAATAAGTAAAAAAGGGAAAGCAATAAATGAAAACACTGTTAATAGGAAAAAAAGTAAAGGAAGGACAGCACTGAAGAACGATTAATAAGCACAGGAAGATACAGACAAAAAACTCAAAACATGGCCACTAAAACCTGGGGGAAAAGGACAGATTCAGAGGACAACACCCACGTAAAAGTGCCAGAAGTTGGAAGCCACATCTTTTTGAGAGAGGCAGCTGCTTCTTGCTTCCTATTTCTCCTGAATTCCAAACTTTGCAATATAGAGGAACCGGGAGCCACCACCCCAGAGACGACGCTGCCCATCAGCTGATCAGCAGTGCAGCATGTCACAGCTGGCCCAGACAGCAGCTCTTGGCTCATACCAATTTCAGGAATAAGCACAAACAATTAAATCCCCACCTTCCAGATAAAAATATAGTTTCACTCACTGCCTTTGAAGCTGCCAGCCTCCGTACTTTTGGATTCTGACTCCAAGTAACACAACACCAATCTTGATTAAGACTTTTTTTAAAAATTAGGAAAACTGTAATAGTCAACAAAAACAAACCAGCCAGATATTCTTTGCAACAGCAAATCATATAAGGACTCTGGAGACTGATGACTGAGGATGAAACTAACCTCATCACAGCCAAAACTAAATAGGCCCAGCTCCTTCTGCTCCTGCTCTTTGCTGAACTGAATTGGCTTAGCAAGGGGTCTGAAAGCACAACATTGGAGAAGAGGAAGGAACTGCGTATCTGGAAGAGGTGCCTGGTGGAGGAGGAAACATCCTTTTGTGAGGGACATGGAGCTTTTAGATTGGCTGTTGTGATAATGGGACACTTCACTCTCTGAGATCTGCAGGAAAATGACAAAATTGCATTGTTTCCTTGCTCTGTGGAGAACAGTCACCGTAAAAAGGTGACATGATTAAATGAAGGGAGGAAAGAACATTGAAAATATTACCAAGATCTGTTTCATTATGATATACTTTCAATAATTCATGAACAAGTTAATTTAAGTATTTCAGAGAGGTTATAATCAGCCAACTATTCAGTGGCAAGTCACTACATCCCTGCAATCACATTTGAAGTAGCTTTTATTTATCAGCAGATGATATGTAATGAACTGACAATGAGTTTTTAAGTTACATTATCAATGCTATGACGTTTCAGTAAAACTGGGACCTGTTTTCCAGTCTGTCCTATGCTGCACCTCATGAGGAGACAAACGGTAAATTTTTTACAGTAACAGTTTGGTCTTCATTGTAGCTGACCAAAAAGACCCAGGTTTGAAAACATTTTCAATCCTTCACACCGATCTTCTTCGAGTTCTGTTTATTCTATAATGACTGAAATTATTGCATTTAATGTAACTCTGCTTACAATTTTCCATTTTCTGCAAATTAAGGTGGTAACTTTCCACAAAAGACCATGACCCAGTACTACTTGAAAATCTAGAAGGGCAGAGAGCAACACAAAAGACTCCCTGTTCCTCAGCATCACAAAAGAGAGAAGCCTTGCAAACTTAAACTCTCAACTATTAATCTAATGGTTTAAGAAACAACTGTACTTCACAAAGGGCAGTGAATAAAAGGAAGCAGCACAGGAAGCCTATGAACAAGTTTGCTAGTTACTTCAATCCTCTAAAGCAAAGATAACGAAAGTCAATCTGAGCTCAAGGTCCTGTACTGGGACAGCAATCTCAGAAGAATACTAAGACCAGTTGGCAACAAAATATGCTGTATTAGTCTGGCTGATTTTGTTCTTGTAGATTGGCAGCTCAGAAGTCAATTTAATAGACCATATTCAATATTGCTTCCTACAGAAACCCTAAGACATAAGGCCTAAGTCCCCAGGTAGTAGCACAGTTCCCAGGTAGTTTGTTTCCATTTTGACTTTTTGAGCTATGATTTTGATAAAGTACTTTATTCATCACTTCCAGCTAATTCTAACTTGCATAAGGCAAGTTCTTTCTTCTGCTACAGCAGATGACCTTGTTATTGCTCTACCCTTTTACCCCCTCCACTGTAATACTGATTAGTAAATATGAGCATTTATGGTTTATTATTCAGACAACAAACTAAGCAAGGAAGTTTGGGAAGTGGAAATGCTTGTTGCACTTACACAACTGAAAGAAAATGATTACTTGTACTAGCTTATTTTTTTAAGGGGCCTATCAAACCAGCCCAAGACTGGGTTGTTTACAGTGTTAAGTTCATTTTCTGACATTCTGTATTGGAGATCTGGAGTTGTAGATAACTAGAACCACCCTCCCATACCTCACAGGCACATGAGTAAAGCACCTAGTTTCATGAGTAAGCACATAGCTAAAGCCATGAAATCACTTAAATGATTGCTCATCTCTGCAGTGTGTTCATAACATAGCTGAAGCATGCACTGCACCTCTGAGAATGGAGGATGGGCAGGATCAACTGTCAAGGTCAGACTACAGATAAAGCTACCGTTGGATCTGAACAACAACTGCTAAGATAGAAAGTAAGCTGAATTGATATTCTGGTATTTGCAATGTCAAACACAGTAGCAAATAATGAAAGCAATTTAACCAATACCTACATATAAAACAAATGCTTAAGAGCATATATTAGCTATTGTATTTGTAATCCCATGTCCTATCGTAGTCTCCTCAACAGAGGACTCGTAAGGCAGAGCCTCCATACCCAGCAAAAGCCTAGGGTCATGGCTGATGCTTCTGCTATTGCTTTACCATTTATCTTCACTTTAATGCATGCTAGTTAATAGGAGAGTTTGGTGTATCACTTGGACAGAAGAAGCTGAGCAGAAAAATCTATTCTGGAGAATGGAAGTGGGTTTTGTGCTGTGTAATTAGGAGCAATAGAAAAGGCATTTAACATATCTTAATCAATTGAAGAAGTATTTCACTGAGCATTTAACTTAAAGTTAGGCAAAGTTCCTTTAGAAAGTAGATAATACTGTAAGTGCAGGGAAGGAAACTGGATGTAATATCAAGGCTAGCTCTTCTAAGAAAATAAAGAACAAATGAATACAATAAGCTTTTTGCAAGGTAATAGTATTTTCAAAGTCTTTCTTGCTGAAGAGTCATACATTACTAGAAGAATAGAACAGACTTTAAGAGTGAGTCACTGGCAAGAACAGCTCTGCATAACTGTTTACTGTTGAATGAACTGCCTCAAGATCTAAAGTTAACCATACATTATGCTAATTTGGAGTAAAGAGTTAACATATTAATAATATCAGTTATACAGTTTCAGCTGAAATAAGGATATTAAGAATTCAGTCTCAAATACCAGGTAAACTGTCATAAAGCTCAGTACCTGCAAACTCTGATTTGAGATCTTGGGGTACAGTATCATTACTACCTACTGCTCTATAAATGCCTACCATGAGATTCCGCTAGCTGTTACAACAACATACCAAGTCACATATATCATGAAAAACCAGCTCATTTTAGCAAAATTGTAGACCTAGAAAGGGTAATTTTTTTAAATGAATACCAATATCTGGGAAAATCACCATGTATTAATATGATTTTTTTCTTATTTTATTATGCAAGGAATTACTGGAAAGATAAAAATCCATTAAAGCATTTCACTTCTAGAAATGGATAGATTCACCTCTGCCAACCTAATACATTGCAAAAACAAATAAAAAGGAAACTGGTAATATTCCTTGAGCTAACAGTCTTCAAGCCAGTGAAGTAATTGCCAATGCACAGCCAGCACCCAAGCAAGGGCACAGGGCAGGTTTAGCCAAGGGTCCACATAACCAGAGAAATCCAGAATGACAACACAGGTATGAGGTCAAACTGAGGAATTAGTCCACACATTAGGATCAGGTCAGGCAACAGCACCCAGGGTCTGACATAACCCCATGACAGTCAGGTCCACAGGATCAGGCTACTCTAGGATTTCAACCCCCAGGTCAGGGTCCAGCTCTGTAGGAGCTAACTAGAGACCAACACTCCTAACAATACAACCAGGGAATGGTCTAAAGGCTGAGTTTAAATGGGGCCTGGGCCCATGGGTGTGAGTGGAGGCCCCAGGTGAGGCTGGTCAGGGCCCTCAAGGCCTATCAGTTCCCTCAGAACCCTGACAAGAGCAATCAAAGCAGCAACTCTAAAACCTTTACTGGTTTACTTGTTTCCCTTTAAAGGCTGCCTGCCTTCTAAAATAAGGGAAAGACAAGAATCTCATTTTGCCTTTGATATTGCAGCTATGGCGCATTCTGGTGTGTCAGCTCGTTCTGACTCATCTGCATTTAAGTTTGTCCCGGATATTGCTTGCTTGCTCCACTTTGCACTTTATTTGCCTATAATGTGCTCACTCTTTGTCTATCAATGTCTGTTAACCTTTTCCGATCTTCCACTTTCAATTTCCTCTACACATATTTTTGTCCATTGCTGTTGTTGCCTACAGCTGCATTCAACCACTTACTGCCCTAAATGTTTCCTGCCATGATCTACCTTTCTCTTCTTACCCCATCCTCTCTAATAATATATCTGCTGAATAGAAATACAAATTTCTTAACACACAGGTGAAAAACAAAGTACAAACTTCTTAACACACAGGTGAAAAACAAAGTACAAACTTCTTAACACACAGGTGAAAAACAAAGTACAAACTTCTTAACACACAGGTGAAAAACAATTTGGTTTTGCCTTTTCTTAAAAATAGCCTTTTTCAGGGGCACTCTTAATAATATCCCAAAGAGCAACCTGCACCACTGATTCTAAGGTTCTGAATACCAATTCAGATGCTAAATGATGTGGTAGGTAATTTTTTCCCTCACTATTTAAAATAACCAATTGCTAACACAGGTTAATTTCTCCCACTTTCAAGTCTGGGATATATTATACTGTATTTCAAGAAATTAAAGACATTGCTAAATAGTAACTGTGTGAATTCATACTTCACATTTTCTTAAACTTACTGTTTTGAAAGCCCTGATGCTATTTCAGTCTATATAATTCAGACATCATTTGGCAACTATCTCATATAACAGCATCCTAGTTTGAATGGGTTGAAATGATATCTGAGGTGGACTCCAGAGCTCTGCTATGAACAGCAAGTGTTTTCCTAAGAACATGAATCTTCTTTACAAGTATGGACAGTCATACATCCTAGCCTTTGTATTTTCTTTCTGAGTGTTCAAATTTCAATCACTGAATGGAAAAATCTCTAACGTTAAAACAAATTGTACTGTGTGGTGGCAATTTATCTACGGCAATTGAAAAGGCTCTTCTGATCAGGAGCCTGGGAATAGAAGTCTTGACTTCTAATCCCTGAGCTGTTTCTATGGCTCAGAAATTAGAAGTCAAGGCCTCTGTTCCCAGGCTCCTGCTCAGCCCATAACCCAGTGTGCTTCCATGTCTTTATTTTGACAGCTTACAGTGAAAAAACATACAGTGCAAAGTAACACCCAAAAGCACAGCATGGCCTCAACTCAAAACAATGACTTGAAACTGAAGGTAAAGACACACATGATCCCATCCATATATCCATTTTCTTGATTTTCTTGATTTTTTCATACTATTCCCAAGAAATCTTTATGTTAGACACCGTATCTAAGTGCTTGCCTTATTTAGCCTCCTGTCCACAACAGTGATGTATGCTTTGATGGTCACTTGACTGGGAGGCACCAAGTCACTTGTGGGAAGAATTACAGCACAGACCCTTTGACTTTTGCAGCCAAGAGAGGACGTATGCTCTCAAAAGCAAGCAGCTCTGATTCCAGAGTTCCCTGCATGAACAGGCCAGTCGCACCAACCTGATTCAAGGGTGTCTTTCTCGTGAAACTTGCCTGGTACTTTTTCTAGAAGAAGATAAAAGTTTTTTGATGTAGGCGTTAGTGGGAGATAAGAGTTTTCATCAGTCAGTCATGGTACTTACTCAATCTTTAAAAAGAGGCATAAGTCCTTCAATCAAAGTTTCAAGTGGAGTACTACCTTTTGATCACCAATTTAGACAAAACCATCCCACTTCTTTTTTACTTTAATACCTCTCAACCTCTGAAGAAAAAATAATATTTTAAAAGCAGTTAAAATGAATTGTACTGTTTAGTGTCCTTAGCAGGGAATGGGAATCTATAAATCAAAAAGCAACCAAGATTATTATTCCACTGTACAAAATAATATCCAAATCAGCATAAAAGCTGGGGATCATCCCCATAACACCTTTTCTGCTTCCCCACAGCTAAAAAGCGTGTCTCGACTGCAACAGTACAACAGTATCCTTATTAACATTGACCTTAAGACACACACACACAAAGTGATTTCACCTTGCTAATGAAGCCTACACAAGGCAAAATGGACTGGCATCTCCACACCCTGCAACTTTTGGAATCAATGTCTAGTTAAGAGGAAAACATGCAGGATCCAAGACACAAACAATGGGACACTCTAAACATAATAAACAGGCAGAACGCAAGTCTGAACCTATTTGAACACACAGTATAAAGTGCCAGGTTAACTGTTCCAGAATCATTAATTGCCTTTTCTGCATTATTCAAGGCCCAGCCTTCAGATGCCAGAAATTCATTACCTACTAAATTGCACAAAGGCAAACAGGAAAAAAGCAGGGGCCTAAATCATATTTTTCCTTCAAAGGACAGAGTGACTTTTCTGAGCAGCAAGTAGTCCCATCTGATAATGCTACGTGACACTATGTCCTTGAGATGACTTTACAGTAACTCCTAGGTTTTGCTCATGTTGCTTAACAGATCTTTTCACTCGCTTTAAAACTTACTCTGAACTGTGTAAACCCACAGGGCACACATCACTGGCCTGACTAGCCATATGCATGGATACGTTTCTTAACTGCACTCTACCTCCTCGTTCACTCTCTTTCAGAGGTATGATCCTGTTACCTCCTTTTCTTCCTCCCTTTTTGCACTTCCTCTGGAGTTACTCTGAATGTATGGCAAACCATGTCACCCTGCTAACATACAGCAAACTACTTAACATCTTAGGTTATTTTTCTGCCTTGTAAGCAAATTCATCCGCACATCGCATCATCAGACTCACTCCAGAACTGACAACGAAAACAGGAAGGGAACACAGTCAAGTTTTCATCTAGTTGTGGGGCAGAGGAGGAGATATACTAATCAGGAGATACTGATTCCTCCCAGCAGCAGCAAACTATTAGGTCAGCTTTGCCATTCATGTGCTTCCAAAACAGCTATGATAGTGTAATTCAGCATTACCATAGCCTAAATTATCAGTCTGTCCATCACATGGGTGCTGTCTCTACACTGACCCAACAAAGCTGACTCGGGGCAAAAAAAGCACAATACACAGCCTGTGAGTCAGCTTCTGAACGAGCTCTGCATGGATTATACAGGTACCCTGAAAAGAGACTATGAGACTGCATCATGTGGAGGGAAGGGGCAAGATGGAACTGCAGCAGTGCTGACTTGAATTAGTTTAAGCTGTTGTGTAACAGCATGTACAACTACTTATTCAGTGGCTTAAAGTGATTAGAAAATAGAGACCTGAATGAATCGGATTCTGTCAGACTGGGTGCATACAGAAATATTGCATAGATGATCTCAATATGCACCTAGGTTACCCTCAGGCTGGATATTTAATGTTACCTAACTTACATTATTACAGTCAAGCTATCCTGTGCTTTCTAGAGGAGACATCAGTCTTTCAGCTCAGGCCTTCATTTTAAAGAAAAGTGTGTTATCCACCACTATTTCCCAAGCCAGAAGCCCCAAGTTTTAAATTACTATCAGATATTATTGCCAGAGGAAGCAAAAGAAAGATTAGTCAACCTAGAGAAAACAGCTACAGCAATAAATCAAAGATATGAAAACTTGAGAAAATTATGAGAAGGTCAGGAGAAGAAGTTCTTCAACCTGGAGTACATTGGATAGTGCTGGGTTTCCCCAAGGAAGGCAGCCATAAAAACCTAAGACAGAGACCATAAGACTCAAATCCTCACTATGAGCATGTAAGCCAAAATGACTTGTAGCCTTACTTGGACCTCAGAAGCTCCTCTGCCAGCATCCTCATGAACCGACAGATTAAAGTAAGACACCAGGCAGGTGGTTTTGAGAAACCGTGTCAAGTCCTCTCCGTAATAAAGCTGCCACATCCCAGTGGTTATTTCTTGACTTTACTGTGTAAAGATAGCATACCTAGCCTCCAACTGAAGGTGGCCAAAAAAATCCCAAACTTCATAATTTAAAAGACTTTTCCTGATTATATTCTGGTGTGAATGGAAAAGGCATAGTCATTTTGAAATTTATGCACCTGAGCAGCATGTATCTTTATCACAGCTTACTGGTACTTGCAAAATAAAGGCAAACATACTCTCATTTGCTTCTATCACAGCACTAACAGATGTTGCAAAAAGACAAAACAAACGAACAAAACATATGGAAAAGCTTGGAAGCTGGTCCCTAGAAGAATGACAGATCTGTAGAGACAAGTGTACCTTGGAGCATGCCAGCATCTCAGGGAAGATGTAAGAAAAGTGATGTTAAGTGCATGTAAACAGATGAGGAAAATAACTTTTCATATTATAGGCTAGGAGTGCCCAAATAAAACACGAAGGAGTCAGAAATATACAGAGAGAATATAGGTTCTTTTTGTAAGTTGACATAATAGCATCATGTGGTGCTCGTATCATTATTCATTTGTATTCTCAGCAGTCACTCAGTCTTAGCACAGTGCAGTTCATTACTGCAGTTCAAAGGAAGGGCAAGCGGTCAACAAAAACAGCACAATGAACTCTCAGTTATTTTTATATTGACAGCCCAGGTTTGTGATCCAGACAGTGCTGAGTTTAAGGAACAGTTGATTCTGGCTATGCAATACTGCGATTCCAAAGTCTGCTTTCCGTAACATTTTGACTCCTAGCATTAAAAACAATCATGCACTTTTAACTTGAACAGGTCAGAAAAGGTATTTTTGTTTGTCTTTCATAAGTACAAAAGAATGAAAGGATGTCTGCAGTAGGTTGTAATGTAACCCAGTACAAGGCATTTTCAGGAAAATGTGGCCAATTAATCTGATCGTAGATGTCACAATGATGTTACTGACTTCACGAGAAAATACAAGCCTTTAGGGATGACGTGAATTTTGCGTGCGCCATCCTATGTGCATTTAAGTGTAAACTAGGATGAACAGTTACAATGTGTATTCAATTTCGCTGATCTTGTTTCCTTCCTTGTATATATATTTGAGTGTAACTTTTTCTAATTTGGGAGTCCCTTTCTGAAGATGTTTGGGGAATTTTTCCCCTGAAGATCAAGGTGATTGTCAAAAACTGGCCTTTTTTTTTAAAAATAGCAGTGGGATCAAAAAGTCACTTTGCATTTTAAATTACAGTGTAAATTTACTGATGTTTATTTCCTTAGGTCTGACTGCAGTCTGCAGCTAGCATGCAGGAAAAGAAGAGTATTAATACAGCAATTACAGGATATATCCAAGTTTGCACATGAGAACTACAACTTCTTGAAGTCCATTTCATGTAAGAAGTTCATATTTTAGCATGGCAATGGCACACTTAACATTCATAACAGGGAGGATAACAAAAATCAAGTTATGAAAGACTTCAATGAGCCAAACCAGATAATATGCACCAAAGAACATCTAAAGAATATCTGGAGAGCTCCATGAACTATTTATCATTTATTTTTAAATCAGTATTTTAACAAATGGGGAAGTTCCAGATTATTTACAGAAGGAAACTGGAGGAAAGCTTAGTGTTGTGCTTTTATGAAAGGCAGTAAATGTGACTTTCTAGGAAATCCTAAGTCTTTTGGTCTAGAAGTGATGTTAAAGCAAGTCATGAAATTATGGAAGGTAATCAAAAAACGCAAAAATAAACCAAGCAAAATTATGCTACTTAGCACCATTTCAAGGAAGGTTACTTAACATTACGCCTAACTTTCTGATGCAGTATGTTTTCCAAAGTTTTCAAACAAATATCGATGCCCTACAAATTCATGTATGACATTCAATTCTTTAAAAGAATTATGCTCACTTTTTAATCAGGCTAATCAATATATTTTTTTCAATCAGTTCTCCCTTAGATCTACTCGTGCTATTCCAGACCTGTATTAAGAATTTAGACAAAAAATTTAAGAGTTGTTACATTACAGTTAAATTATTTATCAGAACTCTCCCACTACCTCTTGACTCAATACTCTTTCATTTCCCATCTCTCTGCTTACTGTGTATGACACTGACTGCTTCTTAAAAACCAACAGCACTAATTCTGAGGTACTTGACAGCCAAAGCAACACACAAAGTTCTATACTGGGCTAATGTACAATTCAAGTTCTACTTTTCTACTTAACATTTAAAGCTTACTTTCTTTCTCCATCTTCCTCCCCCAAGAGGTGAGGAGGAAAAATAAAATAAATTTTCTTATCAAAGATTCACACTTCACTGAGCTGGACTTCTGCAGTTAGTGAAATTTGTTACAGTTACGGAGAACAGTTGGATATTCGCTTTTTAGTAATACTTCAAATGTCTCCTAATTTTAGAACAAGACTATATTCCCAGAGAAATCTTCACATATCTGTCTTATATCTGCCAGCTCTTTATCTGGAAAGTATATTTTTATGGTTTGAGTAGATTCACAGTTATTAGTCATATTTAAGCATCCATTTTTGCTTGGGCATATAGATGCTGGCAGCCATACAGACTCTTCCTACAGACACTGTGTAGTAAACAGCTAAAAAATGGAAGCCATAAATGGATGTGGTCAATCTGAGTTGTGTAGCAATCGCACTTGTGCACCTCATGTGGTAGCACTCAGAATCAACGGCCAAACACTCGCGCTTCTACTATGCCAAAGTCTCTGCTTCATGACCATTAGAAAGAGAAGTGCATTCATACCACCTCCTAGAGATGTGGAGTTCAGGGCAAAAAGGGTTCTCAGGTTTTCTGCATGAAAGACTTCTGTTTTTCCCTGGTTGTTTGTTGCCATATACTGTAAGGAAACAGCTTTTTCTCTAGCTCTTTGGAATATTTTACTTAGCTCCATGGGTTATTTAAATCTTTTGGACAATGACAAACTTCAGCATAATGTACCTCGGAGAACCTCTTAAGGATAATTTTTTTAAACAGTTTCATATGATACTAGGTTATTTCATATATACTTTTGAGTGTCCTTTTAAAAGAAAAGCTACACAAAATTATAACTTCTATAGAAAACGATTCCATTATCATTTTATCCCTTTCCTCCTACACAAGAAAATACCTCAGTATTTTTAATTTCAGCACAAGAATTGGGAAAAGTAAGATGCAAATGTTCATCTGAGTGATTGTATTTCTTTCAGGATGCTGAATGTTGTCTTCAGTCCTCATACAGAGTACTTACTAGTACCTTCAATCTTCAGGTAATTCTGCTAGTTTATTGACTGTTAAGATTATCTTTTGCTGCAAATGTTGTTTCAGAACTAATGCTCCCTATATGAGAGATTAAATTTATTTTACTTGCTGCAGGGGGGAATTTCTTTTGAGTTGTTTTTCAGGAAAATAAGAGAATGACTCCATTTACTTCCTGCTCCCAGCCTTTGAAGAAAAATCTTGTATCCAGCCCATGCAGCAATTGCACCACCTGATGGAGCTATCAGTGGATTATCCTGCGGATTTTTCCCAAGAGCAGGTCACATTTACCTCCGATTATTTGCCTGGCTAAAATTGGATTCAGAAAATTTTTGAGCTAAACTCAATTTAAGAATAGAAGTATATGTACAGAAAAGCATGTGGAAGATACTGCTTGTATTCTTGATGTCCTGCTTGTCATTGCAGTTGGTAATCAACATGAATTTGAAGCACAGCACGCGTGTTCTGCCACAGGAAAAGATGCAGTAGGGGAGCTTTGTGTATTAAGGCATGCACAATACAAGACAAGATGACAATACCTTGACCTTCATTTAAAAGTAAAACTCAAGAACACACATTCACATCCTGACTTATAAGGTTCCTGTGTTTTTAAGCCAGTTTTCCCAGATCTGTGTATAAGTACCACACCACGACACAACTCCCTGTATCCATACAGCGTTCATCTGCTCTTCCCTTGTACAAACTAAGTCTATTTCTGCTATCAAAGACAACAAAAAGTCATATAACTGAAGCCACAGCAGACAACCACTCCTGGCCAGCTGGTTTGTTCTTTTCCAAAAGCATCAGCATTTTGAAGTACTGTGGACCCAAGCCTATCAGACGTATCTTGCTTATCTATTTCCACAGTAAATTAAGCAAAATTAAATTAGGTCCTCGACTGTCAGCTCACCACAAACTAAGAATTAAATCAACTATCGGATGTCAGCAACATTGCAAGCAACTTCCTGAATCTGAAGCAACTTGTATCAAAATCCAAGAACGAGGAGGGGGGAGGATAAAAATTCCAATTTTCTGACGAGCAAAGAATTTGATCCAAAAGTGATAGTACCACAGCCAGCATTAGTCAGCACATGACAGGAAAGCCAAAATTGCAAGATTCAATTAAAAAAAAAAAAGAAAAAAAACACATTATTTACATCAGAAACTTTAGTTATTTTGCCTAAGTCATTTTGGAGCCTTCCATAACTTACTGTTATCAGTGGCCATCCAGATGCACTGAGTCAGACACCACAGCTGCCTAAGACTGGCAGCCAGAATCCAATTCTTCTACCTAAATCTGTTTCTTCTGCAGGCAACCTGCTAGTGCCTTTCTGGATGGAAAGTCATTGAATAATGACTACTGCTTCATATTTTTAATACTGATTTGGAAAAATGTTTAGAACTACCTGTGACTGCTATGGTAAAATTCATTTTCTTTGCTTCAGGATCTTTTTTTTTCAGCATAGACGAATTATGGTAATATTCCTAAACTGCATTCAATTGTATTTAAAACGTTCTTTCCATCAAATTCATGTACTAAGAATTGACCTTGTTACTCTTTCTATTTTCCTCTCTAGAGCAGGGCAGACCACTACCAACGTGTCACAATTGGAATGGACTGCTGGTGCTGGGACCTCTGAGAATCAGCTTAACTTCAGAAACATGATTTTAATTGCTAACTTCAGGACCTAGGTTTGAAATGTGGTCAGAGCTGAATCTTTCACTAAAAAAAATGGTAAAAACTTTGGAATTTGATCCCTGAAGCTGGACAGAGTGGTAACCCTCATTGATTAATTGATAGCCTGTGCCTACATTTCTAGTTATGCTCATTTTTATTTATATCATTCTTCCTCTTTCCCATTTTGTGATTGGTTGAACTGACTGGAAGCTGACAAATATCTGCTTTCTTTCTAATGCAAATTCAAAACTCTCTGGACTTTTTTAAAACCCTTGCAATCACTAAAATGCTTGGCTAGAAAGGGCATATAAAGGAAAAAAAAATCCATTGCTCTTTTTAAAGACGTCTCTAAAAAAACCAACCAAACAAAACAAAGTTGTTTGGCTAATGAGGATCAAAGAAACCACTTATAGTAGGAAATGAGGCAAAACAATGTGGAATACTGGTAAACAAATTTCTCAATGGAAACTCTCTAAGAACAAGTTCAGCAGGACTCATAATTTTTATATAAATAGAAAGGAGATGCCAATGAGACATTCTAAGCCTGTTAAGTGTCACCTCTTCTCCAGAAGATGGAGCATCGTGCTAAAATATAACAAACCAAAAAGCGTAAGTGAGCTTCAGAAAGTACAACATTACCTCATAGATCTTTGCCTGTTTCACTTCTGCTGCAGTGAACACGGCCCACAGGGCAAACACAGCACCTTAGTGCACTGGCAGAGAAGAAGGCCAGGCAGTGCCCAAGCTGGCCCATCCTGCTGTCACTCCTTGTCCTTCCAGCCAACATCTGGCACCGTGGAGTGTGCAAAGTGCTGGACCAAGCTTTCTTCTTTGCTGATTCTTCCTACAGCTGCCCCAGCAAACACCGCCTGGATGCAGGGATGTGATCACTCTTGAGGGTAATGAAGCAGCGCATGAGATGCTCCAACTACTCCTGTAACCTCTCCAGAGCTTCTGTGGGCAGATTCAGAAGCCAATGGTCTCACCAGGCTTAAAAATTCATTCAGAGCAGAGCTTCTGATTTCCTTTCCTTTGAAAGGAATCTAACTTATACATTGTGATAAATGATTTAGCCTCAAACAGGATTCCAATTAAAGTTTACAGTTTATTAAGTGAGTAAAGGCAAGCAAACAGCGCTGGGTGCGTGGGGATAGAATGTCCTAATCCTGTTCTGATCCCTCAAGCCGCACGCCGTACAGGTCTCTTTTGGGGTTTATATTTCTTTAACTAATACTAATTCATGGGATTTTGCAATACGCTTATACATATGCATGACCTATCCCTGCTTCAGATTATAATTAGCTCTCCTCCCATCCGTGCTTGAGCAGTGTCCCTTGCTGGTGGTCGTGGGGGGGGTCGCAGAGGATGTTCTCTTGGTAACCTTTGTTAATTTTTTCTTTTTGCGTAGGCTTAGTTATTTCTTGGCTCTTGCTCAAACCACAGGACCGGTATTATCTCGCTTCTGAGGGAGTGTTTTTTCTTTCTGGAGTCTTATGGGTTTTACACAACTATATACTCCATTCTACTTGTTCTCAATCTGTTCTCCGTACAAGGACAGTCAAAATAGTCACAGAGGTTGCATCTTCCCCATTTTCTCCACATTATTTTAACACGAATCAGACTGACACATCTCACATACATGGCAAATATCGCTTTTAGAACTGAACTAACATGAAGTAAATGGAAACAATATGGGGATTCCCTTCAAAACTGCACTGCTTCACTAAACCTAATTGCTAGAGCAGACAGAAGCCAAAGTTCGAGCTGCAGTAGGTACAGTGAGGAGACACAAGTGCTTTTACTTCCCTCCAGAGGACAGAGAAGAGGAAATGAGTGTGTAACAGATACAGATGAGAAGTCAACCCAACTTAAACAGATATATGCTTAGAAAACTTGTATTTGATTTTTTAAAAATCTTTAAAACAGCCACCCAAATACTGTATTCAACGTAAACCAGTGAATTACACAAGTTTATCATCCACTGGGCACAACACAAATGTAATATAGCACATGAGTTTGCTACTATATAAGCTTGTAT
The DNA here is from genome assembly GCF_000695765.1 of Mesitornis unicolor. Lineage (NCBI taxonomy): Eukaryota > Metazoa > Chordata > Aves > Mesitornithiformes > Mesitornithidae > Mesitornis > Mesitornis unicolor. The sequence continues at coordinate 41,295 of NW_010156838.1, forward strand.
ACTTAAAAAGAAACAAGTTCTAAAAGCAGTAACTTGAATATTCTTCCCTGTTCCATTTAAATTCGCAAATCAAAATAGCAAGTAAAAGGGTATTATTGTAGCTCAAATCAGAAGGAAAAAAAAACAGCATAGACTGTGTCTTGCAAAAAAAAAAATCAGCAAGACAAAGTTTATTGCACAGGTCTATCAGTAATATTGAAAACTGGCAGGTGTTCAAAGCCTAGCCTGTTTCTCAGAGACTTCGATTCCCCAGTCTGCCTATTGTATACCTAAGCTGAACAAGTCCAAGCACTAGCTCGTCTGTTTAGCAAGCAGAGTTATTCTTCTGCTGCTTATAAATTCTTTCTAAAGACATTTTCGTCTTAGGTAGAGTTTAAACACCTCTATCTGGTCTATCCCAGAGTTCATTCCCTGTTTGCTAAAAATGTCACCTCTCAGCTTCCTTTCCCAGAGAAAAAACCTGTAAATCACATTAAGAATTATTAGGCTGAATTGGTCTAGGCTTTACTGATACCACTTTTTTCTTTTTATTTGTAGGTTCCAGCGATGTTAATCACATAGCAATATAAGTTCTGAGCAACTCTTCTATAAACAGATTTGCTTCTAACAAAAGTTATATGCTGAAAAAACCCAAGTAGACCTAGATGGCCTTGGTCCACAGAAACACACTCTGGTATTCAAGCCTGGTAAGGCCCAGGATGGTATGTAACAACCCTGATGTTAACTGTTTGCTATATAAACCTAGTAAGAATCAGTCATTGAGTGAAAAGAACAATCCTATTTAATTACTCTGTTTATTTTACATTTAGCATGAAAGTAAAAACTAGCATCTAGATTCAAAAAAATGTGATGAAGGAAGGGATTACAGGAATATAAACAAACTGTGGGATGAGTACTAAATACATGTTAAGATGAAATCCAGATAGTCTGAAAATAATTTGTTACCTGCAGATATCAGGCCATCCCAGACATATGTAGTTCTCTGATCATTTGCTTATCCAACCTACCAATAACCTAAGGAATTTCTAGACCTTTACTATAAGTAGCAGAACAGAAACAGTGCACTTTTTAAGAGTCATTTTTATTTTGTAGTTATTTTTTTACACAGAAATACCCAAGCTCAAGTCACACGGTCTTCTCTGTATGTGGGGGTGTTATTTAACAGTCACTGAGGAAAAATAGATGACATTTTATGCTCTAAATGCACTTCCCTAGGAAATGAGAATTGCCGTGTAAGATTGCAGTTATAGCTTTATATATATATATATATATAT
>NW_010156839.1:0-279 GCF_000695765.1 Mesitornis unicolor
CACTGCTGCAGGCTGGAGTCCAGGCCCTGGGGCAGCGCTGCCCCGTGACGCACCGGCGCCTCTGCACGCCCCACGCCGCACGCCACCTGCGGGGGACATGCCGACATGGGCGTGGGGACACCGTCTGCCACCCCATTGCCTGGGGACATCAGCTGCCACCAGGGCATGGGGACATGGGGAGACACGCTGACCCAAGGCATGGGGACATGGGCTGTCAGCAGGGCGTGTGGACATGCATGGCCACCATAGCCTGGGGACATAGGCTGCCCCTGGGTATGC
>NW_010156840.1:0-244 GCF_000695765.1 Mesitornis unicolor
CTTGAAGGGCCCTGAGGCTGTTTAGAGTCAGAAGAAAGCTTGGGGAGAGAAAGAGGAACCTTGGAGGTGGTGTGAGCAGCGAACAGCAGCTCTCATGGGCCTGAATAGAGGCATCCTAATGAGCACAGAGGACATAAAGCGCTTTGGGATGCAAAGAAAGCCCGAGGAGGGATCCACCCAGCACCGTCCAGTGCCCACCCAAACCCTCAGGGCCCTTCTAGTGCCCAGTACCTTCCCCGATCCC
>NW_010156840.1:372-1684 GCF_000695765.1 Mesitornis unicolor
ACCAGGAGGTCCCAGTGAGGCTCTGGGGGTCCTGGGGAGCTCTAGGAGGGCTTTGGGGGGCTGCAGGGGTTCCAGGGGGTTGTAGGGGTCACAGGGAGGCCCTGGGGCTCCCAGGGTGGATCTAGGGGTCCTGGGGAGCCCTGGGGGAGCCCTTGGGGGGCTCTGAGGGTCCTGGGGGTCTCTGGAAGTCCCGGGGAGCTCTGGGGTGGCTTTGGGTGTGCCAAGGGGTCTCAGGGATGCTCCAGGGGTCCTGGGAGACTCTGGGGGGTCCTGGGAAGCTCTGAGGGGGCTCTAGGAGGATGCAGGGGTCCCAGGGGGGCTCTGGAGGTGCCATCCCAGAGCCCCGCAGCATCCTCCCAGAGCCTCCCAGTACCTCCCAGTATCCCCAGTACACACCCAGAGCCCCTCAAAGACCCCAGGGACCTCCCAAGTGCCCTGTCCTCAGAACTCCAAGGCCATCCCAGCAACTCCCAGTAACCTTGCTGAGCTCCCAACCCCACCTTGAAGCTCTTCAGGACTCTCAAAAAGCCACTTGAGACCCCCCCAGTGCCACCTGTACTCACCCAGTACCTGCAGGAACCCTCCCCACACTCCCATAAGACAAAATATTTTTTGGTGTCGTTTGTGTGAGGGTCTCGGCCCATCAGCTCTTCACTGGTTGATGTTTTTTGCTGAAGACTTGAGGGGTTTTGAGCCTTTTCCAAGGCCAGAGCTGGAGCTGTAGGTGCTCAGTGGGCTCCAGAGACCTCCACGCTCGGAAAGGAGAAGTCTTCAGTCAGTGCGGTTTTAAAACTGAGCAAAAGGTTTAAAAAAACCCGACAATAACCTTTCTGTTTAGCTGCAAAGGCCAAAAAGTCGGTGATAACCTTCGTAGGTGACGTGAGCGTTTCCAAATTCCACCTCGCTGATGGAGACTTGTTCAATTCCCCCACCTCCCCCAAGGTGGCAGTGGCACCTCAGGCCAGCGCCGCACCCAGCGAAACAGAGAAGTGATTCTCTTCGGGTTTTCACTGAAACAAACCACGAGATGTTTGTCAAAGCCTACAGGAAACACACAAATTTAAAGAAAAAGGGCTGGTGAACTTGCAATCTCAACAGAAAGGTTTAACGTGAAACTTCTTTCTTCCAGAATCGGTTTTACTTTTTCCCGTTGGAAACAAGCGCTGTGTTTGACGATGGGTTGGGTTGTGTGGGTGCGACGGCAGCTGAAGCACCAGGGACAGCATTTTGTCCTGGTTTGAGCCAAACAGAGCTGATTTCCTATTCAGTGATTTCACTTTGCAGCTCAGTCTCTTCTCAGTGCCTGAACTTG
>NW_010156841.1:0-329 GCF_000695765.1 Mesitornis unicolor
CTTCCCCTCTTTCTCCTCTCCCTGCCCATGACTCAGCCCTGGGGGGTGTTTGCCTCAGCGAGATTCACACCAAGGCTGTGTGGTCCGACACACAAGGGTGGCATCTTGGTGTGGCCAGCACAGAGTAGCTCTGGGGCCGCCCTCCTGCTCCAGGCTCAACACTGCGCAGCCAGGTCCTGCTCTCCCGGTGGCTGTGGTCCTGGCACAACCTGGCAGTCGCCCATCGGTGCTGGGGTTGGGCTGGGCTGGGTGCTCTCTGCAGGACTGGGTTTTGAGGGGAAGTGCGATACAGCAGCGATAGGTTATGCTGCAGGAGATTAGATCGGCTG
>NW_010156841.1:427-1412 GCF_000695765.1 Mesitornis unicolor
ACGGATGAACCAAAAATGCAGCGACGTCACGATGGCTCCAATGGAAATGGAGAGCGCAGGGAGCCGGGCTGTGCTGGGTGTGTGTGGGGGGTGCTCGGCCAAACAAGAGCTGAACAAAAGCAAAAGAGAAACTCGCTTGTGCAGACCCAGTGCTGCCTGCCCTGCTTGGTGCTCCCGGCAGCCTTCGAAGAGAAAAGCAGCAGCTCCCGTTTTCCAGGAGATGCATTTCCACAGGAAAACGCTGCCGGTTCAGCCCCAGGCCCAGTTCCTTCCCTTTTCCTCCAGCCGCAGCCATTTGCTGAATCTGAGATGGACTCGGAGAGCTCCAGGCCAGGGCCCTGCAATGGCCACCACAGCCTGGCTCCGCTCATCCTATGCTTTGTTTGCCCTGAGCCACCCAGCCTTGCACTACCCCTGCCACGGCTGCAGGGAGCTGGGACCCGCAGCCTGTCCAAACCGGGGAGCAGGGGGAGAACGTGGGGTGCATGACCCCCACCCCACTGTCAGTGCACCACGCGCAGGTGCATGCTGTGCACCCACACCCCCCTGTCGCAAGGGTCTCTGCCTACCCTGCCTGCCTTGCCTGCTGCAGGAGACACTGCCTTTTCCCATGCCCTGCTGGGAGTCCGGGTTTTGCACCCCATCCTGGCGGGACCCTGCACGTTTGGGGTGCCCTGGCCAGGACACATGTCATGGGAGCTACACCTGGCTAGGGCTGGGGTCAGGGCCCATCTGCCAGGACAGGATGTGGGGCCGGATGGGGGACACAATGTGGGGAAGCAACAGGAGGCGAGCAGGGACAGGGACATCCCGCAGGGCACAGGAAACCCTGGGGGGCCCAGCTGGGAGAGAGCAGAGTCACAGCCCCCCGGCTCTCCCCGGTGCGCTGTGGGGCTGTAGTGGCAGTGCTCCGTTGGGCACAGCGGGGACAGCGGCAGCTCCAACTCCTCCTGGCCCCCCGTGTCCTCCTGGCGCGCCTCGCACC
>NW_010156842.1:0-2947 GCF_000695765.1 Mesitornis unicolor
CCCCCCATACCTGGGTTGCTGGGCTGGACGTGGTGCTGCTGGTGCTGCTGCTCCGGGGGTCTCCGGTACCCGGTGCTCTCCGGGGAGTTCCTGCGCTCCGGCTCCGTGCCCTCGCTGGGGCTGGGGCCCATCCGGCTCCGCTCGAACTCCTCGTGGTATTTGATCTGTGACAGGAGGGGACGGGGGTCAGAGCACGGCCATGGCAGCGGCTCCCGCAGCCCTTCAGCACCAGCAACGTCCTGCACCCCATCCCAGCTCATTTCTTTTGATTTTGGCTCAGCGTCCACCATCTCACAGCCCCCAGCAGCCCTGGGGGACCCCCATCCCATCTCCCCAGGGACATTTGCTCAGACCCCAGCTTCTGGCCCAGAAAGGAGAAGTTTTTGGTGTCCTATGGGTGAAATTTGTAATTTTTTCAGGCACGGGTGAGATTCAAGAGCAGGGATATAACAACAACAATAATAATAATAAAAGTTATTGTTATTATTATATAAAATAACCTTGGGAAACAACCTTCTAAACTCCAAGTTTTAACCAAGATGTGTCCATCCCAACCCGTGTAACAGGGGAACGAATCTACACCCATCCCTGACTCCCTGCTTGATGCTGTTCAGCCCCGCACCAAACCAACCAACCCAGAAACAGTTGCAATGCTGTTTTTCACAAGAAGTTTTCTCCACAAAATCCACCAAGAGATATACAGGTCCTTAACCACAAGGGTTTTTGCTGGGGGACTCTCAAAGCAGCCACCCCCAAACACATCAGCCTGAGCCTTCCCTCCGTGGCCAGGGCAGGGTTAACCCAACCGCCTGCGTGGGTGTCAAAATTAACAGCCCCCTCCATTGGTTAATGAATGCGCTGCCATCGGAAAGCACCTGGAGCCCATTTGTTTGCTGGGTAAACAATGATTTACCAGGCACTGCCACAGGCTTTGGGCAGGAGGCAGAGTGTGGAGCAAGGAAACACCCCAAAAAGGGTGCATCTCGCTTTCCCCACCACTGCAGGGACCCTGCGCAGGGGCAGCCTCATCACCCGGCACTGGGGGCTCAGGCTTTGCACAGCTCCATCACCAGAACCACACCAGCACCCTCCACCACAGGCAATTTGGGGCACCCTCCTTTGCTGCACCCCTGGGAGCCCAACGCTGCCTGCTGGGCCAGGCTTTTTGCAGGGATGGGGGGTGTTTTTGTGTCTTTATGAAGTGGTCACGGCAACCCCAATCTGGCGGGCAGATGCCCATGGGGAAGCTGCCAAAACCACTCCCATGGCTGGGAGAGGGCGAAGGGGATGGACATGGGCTGGTCTTGGCTCTCTGCTGTGTTATTTAATGGCCCAAAACCTCCACAGATTCTCTCTCTCAAAAAACCCCTGTGTTTTCTGTAACAGAGACCCCAGCCCCACTCTGTGCCAGGGATGCTGTGCTCAGCTGCGCCCGCTCAGACCCCACTGAGGAGCTGCCCCCAGGAAAAATCTCCCAAATTTTCCCAAAGGGAAACCTTCCCCAGCCCTGGCTGTGCTGGGGTTTGGTGTGCAGACAACATCCCTAAGGGGACAGCAGGACCCGGTGGAGAACAGCACAACAGGATCAGAAGGGGGAATAAACAACCTCCTCCCTTCTCTCCCCCCTTCTCCTGTGCATGGGGGCTGCCACTGTGGGCGCAGGCACCGTCCCCCCTCCCTGGACCCAGCAGCTCCCACCCCCAAGCTCCATCCCTGGGAGGATGGAGAAGCAGGAGCAGCTCAGGCCACTGCACAGTCGCAGAAGCCATCAGTCATGGATGCTCAAGAGTTTTCTGACGCAAAGCTGCGCTTCAGGGGTGAGTTTAATGATCAGGACGAAAGCAGCCGTCCCTGCCGTGCATTTTGCAGCAGCTCCCGGGTGTTTGATAAGGAGCAGCGCGGCTTTCGCTGGATGATAAAGGTTAATGAACTCGGGGCCGAGTTTGGGCAGGGGATGGATGCACCCCGCGCCTGACGCAGGCGGTGCCGCAGCCGGACGTGCGAGCGTGCATCCTCCTCCCTCGCCATGGCAACGCGCAGAGCTCCACGTCCGCCACGTACCGCGCCGCACCGCCGTACTGCACCGCCGAACCAGGCCACGCTGCCGGCACCCGGACACGGACCGAGGATGCTGGGGGCGGTGCAAGCTGCCAGGGCAGCTGCTGCTCAACCTGGGCATGTGTTTAATGTGATGTTTTCAGGAACGGAAGAGCTGGGGCTCTCGCAGACACGGCACGGGGCTCCCCTTGCAGAGGGTGAAGGGAGGAGGGAGGTGGTGCTGTGAACCCCTCAACCTCAGCACAACCGGGGGGGGGTGGGACTGTCTCAGTCCACATCTGTCCCCACCAAATGCCTCTCTGCTGCTCCCCTTCTTGCCCTTCACCATCAACATGGACTTGAGCATCTCGGGAAAGCAAAGGACACGCTTCCCCTCGGGATGCAGCTGCAGCATCCGCCAGAGGATGCTCACAAGATGCCAGGGCAAATGGGCTGGAGAATTAACACTGCCAGGCTTTCCAGATGCTGCAGCCTCATTAGCAGCCTCATTAGCCACTGCCAGAGCAGGGGGTCCGCATGGGCAGAGCTCCCCCGGGGCAGCAGGAAGGGCACAGCGATATCGGACACAGAGACCAGGAGCTACTCACGTTGCTGATCTGATCCTGAGTCTTCTTGATCCTCTGCAGCTCCGGGGTGTCAGCCACCACGCTGAAGCCTTTCCCCTTGTTCTTCTCAAACTCCTCCTTGTAGCGAATCTGGGTACAAGCAAGAAAAAAACCCCAGATTTAGACCCATGTGCTTCAGCAGGTGCAGCAGCTTCCTAACAGGGCCTCTGCCTCACCCCAGAGACCACCCAGTGTACCCAGTAACAGCAAAATGGGGCATTGCCAACAGCCAAAGCACAGAAACAGCTCCATTTCTCTTTCAGCAGGGCCTGGGGTAACTGGGA
>NW_010156842.1:3004-3241 GCF_000695765.1 Mesitornis unicolor
GCCAGAGCCCCCGGGATTTTAGGAGCTGCACCTGGGCAGGAGCGCGTCCACGTCAGGGGACATTCGGCTGCCGCGGGATGGAGAACACGCAGGAAAACCACGACAAAACCAGAGCGCAGAGGGCGGAGGCTGGCAAAACACAAACCCCTCACATTTCTGTTTGCCAGACACTGACATCAGCATCGCTTCCCATCACGCCCAGGAGCTGAAAAATGCCAGCTTTCTTAATTTAATTTT
>NW_010156843.1:0-290 GCF_000695765.1 Mesitornis unicolor
GGACAGGGCTCCGTGTACTGTGATGCTGAAGGGAAACTGCTTTCTGACTACTGCTTTTTTTTTCTCTTAATCTGGGTAATACATAACCAAAATAAACGTACTGAGGAGAAAACAAACCGACCGAAAGGGCTGTTTTTGTCTTTGGACAGGGCTCCGTGTACTGTGATGCTGAAGGGAAACTGCTTTCTGACTACTGCTTTTTTTTTCTCTTAATCTGGGTAATACATAACCAAAATAAACGTACTGAGGAGAAAACAAACCGACCGAAAGGGCTGTTTTTGTCTTTCTGC
>NW_010156844.1:0-4233 GCF_000695765.1 Mesitornis unicolor
AGAACAGTGGAAGTGGCTCCACTGAGCCCCTCGGTCCATGGGAGATCTCCCTTTAACGGTCCCCCCGCCCCGATATTGCTACCAGCCAGGAAAAGGCACCGGGGCTGTGCTCAGCGCAAAGATGCTAAACCTGGCACTAATTAAATGTGGGTTTTTTCCCCTTGCAGTGGCAGTCCGCGTCGTGGTAAGGCAGCCTAGTTAAAACACAGCGTTGTCTTATGCTGACGACTGTTCTGGGGGTGACCTCCCAAGACTCTGACAAATCCTTCTGTCGTCTCTCTCAACTCTCCCGTTGAGCCAGGATGGAAATTGCAGGAGCATGAAGAGCTGGAAATGCAGGAGGCGACTCCGAAGACGAGTCTCAACCCCAGCCCCAACCAGAACCCCTGCTCCTCTGGGTCGGCTCCTATCACTCCGCGACTGCGTACTGCAGACGCTTAACTCTCTCCCGGGCGTGGAGGCCAACAAGTTGCTGTTTCCAGGCGGCAGCTCCTCGGGGAAGGGTAGGGAAACTCCGCGCCCGCTGAAAAGCATAGCTGAGGCCGTGTTTACTCTCCCAAAGGAAGCTCAGATACAAGAGAGAAGAGAGGCAGCCGCCGTGGAGGGGAAACTCAGTGCTGACACGATTTCGGAGCTGGAGGTGCCCTTGATAAGCGGCCCGGGCAGGCGGTGGCGGGGCCTCCTGGGCTACCGCGGGCGCGGAGGGGCCGAGCAGGATCTCGGCAGGTCGCGCAACAGCCGCCCGCCCCGCAGCCCTGCTTTGTAGCCTGTCTCATCACGGCTGGCAGTTTCTGGGAGCGGGGTGATGAATGACAAATGGGTGCCAGTAATCACAGCAACAACAGGATGGCAAGCACGAGTTAACGTTCATTAGCTCTAACCACTTAATTGCTATTAATCTTTCATAATCGGCTAAGGAATGAACCAGAAGTGTTTCGCTCGGTTATAAGCCGAATCAGTATTTACTTTCAGGACATGAAACCCTACATAATTAGGAGGACGGTTTGCGGAGAAGCAAGTTTCTCATCATTTTATGTCCCTGCAGGCAGCTTTCTAGTGAAAACCTTGCTAACACGCTGAAGTCCCGAGAAATGAGAGATATTCTTTCTCTGGACATTTTTCCATCTGTATTGCCAGTTCCCGTTGTGTTTCCTTTTGCAGTAAATGCAGTGAAATTTTCTCTTCCGTCACGACATGTTAAATAAGGCCGCCGAAATAAAGGAGCACCTAAACCACGGGGCTTCGGAGCTTTTTGAGCCTCGTTACGTCAAAACAAATTACGGTGCGACGCCCGCATAGGACCTCAGCCCTGCCGAGACCTCTGTTCCAGCGACATCCCCTCTCTATCCCAGAAAACTGAGCGGGTTTATGACCAACAGCATCAATTCCATAATGAGCCGTTTTGTGGAGGGGGTAGAAAGCAGTACTGCCTTGCACGGCAGGATATTATGCACGCGAATAAAAATAATGAGCTCATGAGCCAAAGTCGGATCTCTGAGAGCATCCATCCAGTTTACAAGTGGCTGGACGCGTCCTGCACCCAAACCCGGGGGGGAAGACAGTCTCCATGGCGACTTCGCTCCGAGCTGGGCAGGGCGATGTGCCGGGCCTCTGCCTGCGGGACAGTCCTCGCCTCTCCCGGCAGCGGCTTTGGGGATGCCCAGCGCCCCGCGGAGTAGCATTGCATTTTCCATGGACACATTGCACGGAAATCTGCCTAATGAACGGGCTAGAGAGCAGAAAGTGGCTGTGTTTTCCCCCGAAAAAGTATCTTTTTTTTTCTCCCCGAAATTATCTAATTTCCTTAAATACATTTGCCATGATTTAACAGTCAGGACTTCACTCAAGCTTTTAGCACAGGCTTTCAGTATTTGCTGACTGTCCTCCGTCTGGTCTCTCCCAGGAAAAACAACTCATTTTTTCATCACCTCCCTCGCCAGAATTTGCCAGTAGTAACCGTATCTTTAGGAAGTTACTTTTCTTGTTAGCGTTTGCTGCAGAAATTAAACAAAAAACCAAACAAAACCTCAACACACACACACACACACACACCCCCCCCCCACCCACCCACACACACAAGCTCCAACCTACTTGTCCAGGACAAACGGAGAACGCAAACGAAGAGAAAAAACAATCCATTTACGTTTCCCCCAAACATTTCCCAATGCTCACTGCGTTCCGTTGTTACTTTTTAACATGCGTGCACTTTTAATAGCTACACAGAACAGAAGAGCTGTCGTTCTCTCCTACACCTTAAAAAAAAGCCAGGTACGAGAATGATAACATTTAACAGCAAAGTAGGGAAAATTGTTAATCTATTTTTTTCCTACGGATCTTTGCCATAGCTTTTTATCTTTTTGTTATCAGCCTTTAAAAAGTCGATTTCGAGTCGGAGAAAGTTTTCTTGGGTCTCCCTGAGTGGTCTCCTTGCACATGCCGGCATTGAACTTGATCTCCCGGGCCAGGGGCTGGTGCTGGTCGCTCCCTGCCCCCCACCTCCTCTCTGAGGCAGCGCGGGGACCTGGGAGACCCTGACGTGGGGCAAGCGCGGCGACCTGCCCCGGCTGCGGCTAAAACGGAGCATCGGCCGAGTAGCTTTGCGACCGGAGTAACGCTTCAGCCTTTAAATGAAAACCTGTTTATGTGCAAAGGCAGCCTCAAAAGACGTTATTTAATCATTAACCTGGCACATCGAGCGCCCGATGGATCTCCGCCTGGAGAGTGTGGGGAGGGAACACGCTGAGTTCGCGTCCTTTACCGTTCTCGCGGGACGTTTCACGGAGCATCAGGACTGAACAGGTCAGGTAAACGCCCCGGGACTGGTCCTGCACATGTACCGCGGCCTGACGCGGAAGAAAGGGAGGGTCGGGGCTGAGCGAGGGCGCCCTGCCTGCCGAAATACACCGGACAGCATCTGAGAGGCTGCGGAGCTGCGCTGCCAGGGCGGACAGGGAGGGCAGCGCGGGAAGCGCAATGCTGACACTGTACCGCCAGGAGGCGCCACCGTGCCGCGGGTGCTGCGCGACCCCCACTCCCCAAGGGGTTTTTCGGGGCAGCCCCCACTCCCTCAGCACTACCGGATCCAATCCCCCCTTCCCCTGCACTCCTGGGACCAGCGCGCCGTCGCCTGCTTCCACCCTGCGGGGCGCGTCCTCGAGACCTTGCGCTGCCGCGGGTAGCCAGCCGGCGCTGCTCGGCGCCCCGGACCACTGTTGGCAGTCTGCCCCACGGGGAGGCGGGGGCAGGTACTCCTGCCCGTCTTCCCAAACACTCTCTGAGTGGTGAAAAGCTGGCCGAGATGTTGCTTGGCTGATTTAAAACGAACTTCATTTCAATTAAGTTGCGTGACCTCTTTTCCCCAGCTCAGATTTAATAAACGAGTACTGAAATATTCTTTGATGCCTCGAGCAATAACTTTCAAGGTAAAAATGAAAAGAAGCTTGGCCATAGGCCTAAGCAGCTATTTAAATTTACAAGAACAACTGGGTAAACAGCGTCTAACAAAACCTCGCATATTTCGGAGGTCTCTGTAATTTCCTCCCCCTTTGCCCACTAATGTCACCTTAATGCCGGAGGTTCTTCACGCTGAGCTGTTGGTTTTGAAGAACTATGAACATATGCCGAAAGGTTTTAAGGCTGTGCCGTTGCTTTGGAGAAAAAAAAAAAAAAAGATATCGATGCAGTAAATGCATCTACTTTACCAGGAATATTAATATCAGATGACTAGTTTATTAGTGGGTTGACAGTTTGGGGTGAACTGATTAACTGCATGGCAGGGAACGGTTTTGTCACCTCACATCTACTCAGTGGAAGATTATTAACGTCTTTTATGGCATGTTATTTCCTTTGCATATGAATGTAGCTATATTTTAAGATACATCGTACATAACCGAAGGTATCAGTATTATTTAAAAGGTGCAAAATATAAAATTACACTAATAAAGATCATTCACAGCCGCACTTGCGTGTAACTCATTTTTCTCACGTTGAGGCTTTTCATATAGTCTTTCCCATCCGCTCCGAATAACATAAAAGACGTTCCCTCCTTTTTAGTGGTGCAATAACATTTCTGGAGCCTAAAGTTGTGCCTCGGATATGTGGTATCTCGGCTGTGGTTTGCGAATGAAGAGTGGGGCAAAGGTGCTCACCGTGTTACAGCCTTTAAGAAAACAGACGAGGGCGCCAAACGACAGCAATAAACCCGGCCGCGGGCTTCCGCACGCCCCCTCCCCG
>NW_010156845.1:0-2694 GCF_000695765.1 Mesitornis unicolor
GCCAGCCCAGCCCTAAACCACGACACAAGCAGAAGTCTCCACCTTTCTTTCCACTTCCCCAAGGAATAAGGTTGCACTTGTATGGCCAACATCTCCAACTGGAAATCCACCGCTCCGATAGTCCCCAACCCTGGAGGTGTTCAAGAAGTGGTGGATGTGGCACTTGGGGACTTGATTTGGTGGCCATGCTGGGGCTGGGTTGATGTTGAACTGGATCTTGGAGGTTACAACACAACACCAACAGCCCTGGCACGCACCCTGTGATTCTCCATCAACGGCCTCACTGCACACCACTCCCAAGAATTTATGATAAAAACAGCTTAAACTTCCCTAAGAAGCATCAGGAAAGGGGAAAAAAACCTCAAAGCCAGAGGATTATTTTCGATTTTATCCTTTGGTTGGCATGGGGAAATCTCCTTATTGAAAATGTAACGGCGCTGCCCCATTCGCCACCGCTCGGTCGGGCACGGAGCATCGCTCCCAACCCCGAGCGGCCGCTGTCCTGGCGTTGATATCCCCCTCCTATCGATCCTAATTGAGGTTTATTAACGCTGTAATTCAATTAGGCCCAAATCAAGCGAGAACAAAGACTTTTAATAAGGTAACACCAGCTCCTCACCAATTCCCTCCGCAGATGGAGAAGCTCGATTAGAGTTACGGGTAACCCAATCTGCCCCTCCGGAGAGCTGTGAACAACTCTTGTAATACCAATACACCTGGCTCCAGCCAAGCTATTTGATTGCAGAGCACATAAAGAACGCAAATTCGCAGCAAAAAGTTGCGTTAGGAGGAGTTTCTTGATGTGAAAGTGTCCCCGTGGAAGTCTGTGAGGATTTTTACAGGTTGGGGACCAGCCTTGCGCTATTGAAACAACCTTTGTGTCTTCGTCTAATTGCTGAAATCGTTCCAATTGGATGGATTAAAGAAAAAAAAAACACAAAAACAACCCATCTGATTTATTCTCCATTACCGCAGGCTTAGAGAACGGTGTGGGCAGGATGGAAATGCAGCTGTGTAGCCAGTTTTCTCCCCCATCTTTCACCCGGATGACCTTTCTATTTCAGCTTAATGAAAACGAGGAACGAATACCGCTTGTGGGAGAAGGGGATCACAGCAAATGTGGAACAGTGTCTGCCAGACCTGAATATATCACTCAAACACACACACACACACACAGAGGCTTTGACACCCAGATAGACAACGTCTACGTTAAATAAACTCATGCTTTGAACTCGTTTCAGGCTGTTTCTTACATGGGAGGTCACAGAAACACAGAATCCCAGACCGTTAGGGATTGGAAGGGACCTCAAAAGCTCATCCAGTCCAGTCCCCCTGCCGGAGCAGGAACACCCAGATGAGGTAGGCGGGTTTTGAATGTCTGCAGAGAAGGAGACTCCACAACCTCTCTGGGCAGCCTGGGCCAGGGCTCTGTCACCCTCACTGACAAGAAGTTTCTTCTCCAATTGAAGTGGAACCTCCTGGGTTCCAGTTTGTGCCCGTTACCCCTTGTCCTATCATTGTTTGTCACCGAGAAGAGCCTGGCTCCATCCTCGTGACACTCACCCTTGAAATATTTATCAACATGAATGAGGTCTCCCCTCAGTCTCCTCTTCTGCAAACTCAAGAGCCCCAGCTTCCTCAGCCGCTCCTCACAAGGGAGATGCTCCACTCCCTCCATCATCTTTGTAGCCCTACGCTGGACTCTCTCCAGCAGTTCCTGTCCTTCTTGAACTGAGGGGCCCACAACTGGACGCAATATTCCAGATGCGGTCTCAGCAGGGCAGAGTAGAGGGGCAGGAGAACCTCTCTGCCCTACAACCACCCCCCTCCTGATACAGCCCAGGATGCCATTGGCCTTCTTGGCCACAAGGGCACAGTGCTGGCTCATGGTCACGGCATTCATTGAGGGCAGGGGAAATAAAAAGGTCCGGAGCCCCTATAAATATCTAAATCTAAATATATTAAATATGTAAATTAATATCTACAAATCCCAATGTGCTTTTTAAGACTAAGTCTGAGAGCATTAACTACCTTCGTGTGTGCGACAAGCTCCTCTTCAATAATTCACCTAAATCTTTATGAACTCCTGAGGAAAAAGCCACGTAGGAAGCTTCCTGCTAAAGCTGAATGGGAGATTTTGGGCCTCCTAGCCCAATTTATAAATAACAGGTACAAAATTAGGATAGCCAATTGGCAAGAGAGCACTCAGCAGTGTCTATAATACCACAAAAGTGGGACAAATTAGGACTTCCACCTCCCAAAATCCCAAAGCCAGAGAATGAGTTGGGTGGGAAGGGACCTCAAAGCCCCCCCAGTCCAACCCCTCATGGGCAGGGACACCCAAAACAAGCCCAGGCTGCTCCAAGCCCCATCCAACCTGGCCTTGGGCACTGCTGGTGTCTTCACCAGGGGAAGCTTTCAAGGCTTTTTTTCCTCTTCTGAGAATCAGAGAGACAAAGCCCCCCTTGCAAAGGAAGCAACCTTCAGCTTTTAATTACAAGGTTTTGGGAGCCGGGCCTTTAGAAAGAAACACTTGACGCAATTATATCAATTGACCTCGTCCAGAGCTGTCATGTTTCCCCTAATTACTGCTCTGGGAGCTCGTCAAGCAGAGGAAAGCGCCCACCCGTTTAGCCGCAGGTCACAGAATATCACAGAATATGAGGACCTGGAAAGCTCCCCCAGTGCAACCCC
>NW_010156846.1:0-3995 GCF_000695765.1 Mesitornis unicolor
ATATTCTGTGTGATTCTGTGTGATTCTGTGTATAATAGATGCTTCTGAAGAAAAATAATCATGGTGATAGTTGCAGAGTGGCTTAAAGATGTAGCCATCAGTGCTCAGTATCCGTAAGCATCTTGGAGGCAATTTTTTTTGTGATAAAAAAATGAAATTAAAAGGTAGTATAAAAGGTGTTAAGTGTAGGTAAATAATGATAGCGCAAACTCTATTCTTAATTAAAACAGATCTAGAACACGCTTTTGAGCACCTAATCTGATCAGAGATTTCAGAGTAAAAAGCAGCATCTCATGAGTGTTTGTCCTGCTTCCTCTACATTGTTGCATTGTCTATGCACTGAAAACCTGTTCTCTGCAGCATAGATACTCATAATGCATTTCTTCTGCTCCATACTTTCTCCAAATGTGATAAAAATCACCAAATATGAAAACTTGTTCAAAAACATATCTCAAACCACAGTTCATCACAGCTTATTATACATAATTTTATATAGTTGATATAAGAGAAAAAAATATTTTAGCAAACATAGCAGGAAAAGAAAGAAATAGGAAACAAACCAGCAGCTAAAAAAAAAATAATAATACGAAAAAACAACAGTCTTCATTTTCTCCCAGCCGTGGCTTAGTCCTGGCTTTAGTGCTTCCTTTAAGGATTCAGTGACAGGCACACCCTGCACGAATCTTCTATTTTATGTTGTATCGCTTTGTGATGCAATACTGACTCAACAATCTTCTCCCTTTCTGTTCTTGCAATATAAAACAAAAGTCTTTTCTTTGTACTTTGTGTCCTGCAAAAATCTGAAACTAGAGATGTGAGCAAGAGTTTCTTTCTGAAGAGACCGTGGTGAAGGGCTGCTCTATCCTATTCTAAACGCCGCTCTCCCACACGACGGGAAATTCATGTGGATGTTGACACGGAGCTGAAGAATTCACACTCACCATTAATTTCTTTCATTATCTGAAGTATTTGCCCGATAATTTTACATCATACCGTGATACATCTTTGCTGGCGTTTGTCCTTAATTTATACCTTCACGTCTTCAAACTAAGTACTTGTCACCTCACTTAGAAGAAGCTCAAATAAGCTACATTCCTCTGTGGATCGATCATAAAAACTTATCTAATCTTTCATCCACTAAGCTTTTTCATATAACACTTAACATTTAGAACTCTTCCACTTACTATTCCTTTTGGATGGTCATCACCTCTTAACGGATGTTTTACAGCTCTTCTTTGACTTATTACCTCGTTCACCAGGTGTTTTAATGAGCGATATTCATCATAAATGAGTACGTCTCTGAGCGACACTCCTCCTCTTCCCTAGGAAACCTCTTAGCGTCAGTAAGAATAAAAGCAGTCTCCCCGCTATTTGCTCTTTATTTCAGCCTTATAGGTGACATTAAACCATGAAAGCAGCTACAACGTTGCCGATGGTGGTGGTGCGACAGGATGGTTTTCGGCCAGGAGGAAGAGTGGGAAGGGGAGGTGACCCCTCCTCCCAGCTTCTGTCGGACCGTCGGGTACCTGCCGTGCCGCCGCCGCTGCTCCGGAGCTGTCCAATGTAGCTCCGCTGCCGCTCACCTTCCGCGCCCCCCCGCGCAGTCAGCGCCCTGCCCGCCCCCTGCCTCTGGCAGCCCGCGGAGCCGGAGAGAAGCCGAGGGAGCAGCTGGGAGGGGAAGGGTCTTTCCCAGGAAAAGGGGATGCGTGGGTCGCTCCTGGTGCTGTAAATGACGGCAGATCCCAGTCCGCCGCCGGAAATGTTTGTGGTCCTGTAGGCAAACGGGAAGGATTTTCGCGGAGCGGAATCCTTCGGCAGCTCCCACCCGCCTCCTTTGGCTTTGAAATCCCCTTAGAAATTAGAGACTAATTAGCCCTAAAGCAAGAGTGGCGGCAATGCATGACAAAGGCGAAGATTAGGCTTTAAGAAGACAGTGTGAGGGCAATGGCCGGGCACGCTTAAACAAGCTGGGTGCGCAAATCGTGTGCCAAAGAAAATCGATCCGGTTCAACCTGGTGTGTCTGACACTGCCAGGGGTTGCCAGGGCCCGGCTGTTTATTTAGAGACAGTCTATGGTGTGGGAGGGTGAAGACACAATCCCTAATCTCCTCTAGCCTCCCAAGACTAAAGCAAAACAATCCCCAACGTCCGTCCCCACGGAAACCTCGATCAAAGAAAGGTATTCAGCGGTGCCGGGTGTACGGATGTGTTTATATGCATTTCACGGTATTTTGCTGTATGTATCCAGTGTTATCAGTGCGAGCGGTCAGGTTGATTCCTCTGTGCACCACCGGCTCTACCGAAGGTGTAAGAGCAACCGCTGCCCTGAATGTGACCAGCTCATCCTCATTTCATGGGCAGGAGGGAGTTTCAAAGCAAGTGCTTTGAGATTTCCTGGACCGAAATGAGCTTTACGAGGCAATCTTTTACTGGAAAGATGTTTGAACTCTAGCTGAAGGGGATTTAGGGGGAATGGAGAGACGATTCCAACAGTTACTACTGGGAATGCAATATCGGGTCCCCTACAATGCTTACTTAGGCTAATGGAGGTCCTGTCATTCAGCTCCCATTGCGCCGGGATACAGGGTAAACATTCCCCGATGACCCTCTGCGTGAAGGTCCCCTCTTCAGGACATCATTAAAAGCATACATGCACTTGCCTGACATCAATTGTCAGGCTGCCTCTCAGAGTTCAGAGATCCCGACAGAAAGCAAGAAAACAAGCCCAGTGGAGACTCGGCTCTGCGGCTGCGGGCTTTAAAGAGGCTGAAAATCGTTTGGTTGCGGGTGTGTAAGAAGAGACAAAAGTGCTCAGCAGGTAAAAGGGGAGAGTTTTGCCAAGAAGGAACTGTCCTTGATTGCTGTGACAGGATTGACTCGCCGGGGACTCCTCTTTTGGGAGCATCCACGCGTCCCCAAGGGGGCTGCCTGTCTCCTCTCATCAGCATCACGGCGAGAAATTTTACAGCCGCTCTTTTTAGTCCTGCTAATCCTGTTATCTGGGATGTTATAAATATTAACACCGCTGGGGATGGGGATGAGGGACCTGATTAAGCCCTCTCTGAAGTAAGATGTCAGCCAGCCTCTTCCCAGCCCACCAGTGCCCGGGGCTGCTGTATGAGCTGCACGGTTCGGCCCCCGAAGTGACCTGCCCAGAGGGATTGCTGGGCGCCTCCGTGCTGGATTTCGTGGCTGACCTCTCCCTGGGCGCTCCTCAAGGTCCCTTCCGGACCGGGCCGAGCTTGGGGCTCTGCGAGGTCACCTCCGGGCCTTCTTTCGGGGACAGAGCCCTGTCGCTCCGGGAGGGGATGGCCCGGGGGCTGCCCCTGTCTGCCTTCGGAGATGGAGAGCCCGAAGACGAAGAAGAGGAGGAGGAGGAGAGGATGCGCAACGCTTCCCTGCTGGACAGACCCAGGAGAAAGCGAGTAATCACCTACGCCCAGCGCCAAGCTGCCAACATACGGGAGAGGAAGAGGATGTTCAACCTCAACGAGGCATTTGATCAGCTGAGGAAGAAGGTGCCCACCTTCGCCTACGAGAAGAGGCTCTCCCGAATAGAGACACTGCGCCTGGCGATAGTCTACATCTCCTTCATGACTGAGCTCCTGGATGGCTGCAGCGACCGGAAGGCGAGTTAAGGAGCGCCGGGGCCAGCCGGACTGGGCTGGGGTTCGGACACTACCCACGGCAGCGAGCAGGTGGCCCCGGGCGCCTCCTTCCTCAGGACGCCAAGCCGTACTTCTTACACCGCAGCCGTGTAGGACCGTGTAGGTGTGGGACGCAAAACGAAGAGTGTTTGGGGAAGTGTCTGTTCGGGGCGGGGGGGAAAGTGAGGGAGAGAAGGGGTGGAGAGGATAGATATGTGTAGATTTGCTAATATATATATTTTTTGTAAAAGGGAATGGGGGAAATGAAGGTTTGAGGCCCTTTGGTTTGTGCTGCGACGCCTGCTTGCTTTAAGTTTTTTTGCAATTTGTTGCTTTTGAGAAAGGCTT
>NW_010156846.1:4341-4678 GCF_000695765.1 Mesitornis unicolor
GACACCCCGTAGTCTCCCCGGCACCAGCAATGCCAGCCTGGGACACAAAACCTTTGGGCTTTGATTTTGGGATGGTCAGGCGGAGACCATTACTCTCTCATTGGACCCCCTCCTCCCGTGTTTCATTGCTACAAGGAGAGAAAGTAAATAAATAGATTCTCAAAAGCCGGAGCGGGAGGGAAAGGGGAAGCCCGGGCCGTCCGTACCCTGGGGGTGGGAACTGGAACCACCGCGGGGATCGGGGTTTTTTGGCGTTATCTACTACTGCCTGGCAGCCGCTTGTTACCAGGGGCGAGAGCCAAGGGGAGCGGCAGCTGAGGGGGGGGCCGGGGGGCGG
>NW_010156846.1:4709-10212 GCF_000695765.1 Mesitornis unicolor
GGCGAGGGGCCCAGGGGTCTCCCCTAGAAGCCTCTCCGGCGCTTCCTGAAGTGCCTCTGCCCTAGCGCCCCACTCGTCTCTCCCTGCTGCTGGCACCTTCCCTCGTCGCTGCTGGGAAAAAAGCTGGGTTTCTCCCCATATTGCAGCAGACGGGGGGCAACCGGCCTGTGCGGGGCCAGGTCCAGCCTGAGCTAAACTGAGGAGCAAGTGTCCCATCCAGGGCAGTGGTTCTGCACCACTTCGCAGAGCAGCTTTTATTTCTACTACGCAAAATTGTCGTGATATTAGTGCAATCAAGATTTACCCTAAATTCAGACTAGTATAGCTAGGTTTTACATCCCACCCAAACATCCTTTGATTCTCATGTTTTTTTCAGTTCCTGTGGTGATTCTTCTTTTTCTCATTCCATTCACTTTACTATTATTATTGATGAACTAATATCCTGTATTAGTACTTCAATATTCTTTCTCTTTTCACTTGTTTTCTTGGTTTCTTTTTCCACTTGTTTTTGTTGACCTCCCTGACTCCACTTGTTGCATCTGCTCTCCAGTTGTCAGAATGCTTTTTTTCCAAGAGGCAGTTGGATAGATAACCCAGCTGAATCCTCTCTAGAAACTGGGGTGTTTCACCTCCTCAGATGGTTGTTGTTTTGTTTTAGTTTGTTTTTCTAAAAATAAAATGAGAAAAGGAACTAAGAATGAACCATATTCCAAAATCAACAACTGTCCACATGACCCAGATGTGTTTTACTGTTTCAAACAAAACGATGAAGACAAATTCTTTTAAGACAATGAAATATGCGATTCAATATTCACTTCTTAGCACTATTTCTCTATGATCTCTATACAACTGTGCTTTCCACAGCATGATTATATATCTTTCAATATTTTTTCTTGCTCATGCCACTGGATAAAATTAGAACCCTACAGCACACATTGTCTTATGTTAAGAGATTCATAATGTAAATATGTCTGTAACAGATAATTAAAAAATTATTGGTTTTCTCTTCTTGGTTCAATAACAAAACATTGGCATTTGTTCAAGATCCAAGATTTTTTCACACTTGTGTTAAAGACTAGAGAGAAGCAGAAAGAAAATATTACATTTTATTCTTAAATACAAAATCAGAATCTGTATCCTGCATTATGAATCCTGATTTTTAGTGGATCATTGGAAGTTTTGCAGCAGCAATACAGAACAGTAGTAACATTCTTATATGAACCACTGATTCTAAAAATAACATTAGAATTTAAAAATGCAGATGCAGCCAATGAACAAAATACACAGCAGCACAGATAAAGTATCAAGATGCATTTCATGTTGCCTCAGAGACTTTGGAGAAGCCTCTTGGCCACACATTGATTTATAGAAGCTGAGAACCTGATGAAGGGAGCTTAAATTTTTTATGTTTCATGCTTTTTCAAAACTGGCAAGGCTTTACCAGAACAGTAGTCTAGATGCCTTTTTTTCTTAGACACCTGTGTTCAAACTAAAGCACTCCCTTATGCCCATGAAATACTCGGTGAAACAGTGAGATACCTTACTAACCCATCACTTGGCCCATGTGGATGTGTTGAAGTCCTGGAAGCTCAGTTTAAGAATAAAAACAAATTATGGAAACATTGCAGACAGGCTCCCTGCTGGACTGTGATCTCATCTCCCTGAAATAACACAACTGTGGGGTCCCTTCTCCTCTCACCCTCCTCTCAATCCAGGATAGCTGCATCCTAGTCTGTAAAGTTACAGTGCAATAAAACCGTGACCCTAATGAAGTGAGTTAGGATTTCACCCACTCTCCTGAAAGGCCTTTCCCTTGCTCAGAAACCCTGCTGCCACCAAGGCCAAGCAATCCTTGGTCTCTCCAAAGCACCATGCCATTATCGCCACATTAAGAACAAAAACTGACAGTGTCAATTACTTCTGGGAAAAGATAATAAGGGGGTTTTGAAAGCCTTAGAGCTGTTTGATCATAGCCCATTTTTAGATCCTGGTCTGAGGCGGGTTTGTTTATATTATCTTTGCCTGCTGAAGGCTGCCTTTTGGTAGAAAGTTGAGTTCCCTTGAAGCTATCACGTTACGATTAGTATTCAGACATGTAAACCAAAAAAGAAGTCTAAATGAAATCATATTTGAGAGGCATTTCCAAGCTTTCTAAGAGAAGAATAAATAATCAAATGATTTTGCAATCTATAGTCAGGCTGCTCTTGTTTTACAGCTGCTCAACCTGAAAGCAGGTTTAAGCAAATTAGTGCTGGAAACAGAACAAAATATTATGATAGCACTGCAAACTCCTGCATCCACATTCTGACCAGCTACTATGGCCTCATGATTGGTGTTTATTATAGCATTTGTCAGCATTTCCATTGTAAACGCTCCAGTGTGGAGGGTTTATAACTCAGCTATAAAAATTCCCTCTGGGTTGAAACTTGATAAGTGAAGCCTTAGTCCAAAACCACTTTTTTTTTCTCTTTTACAAACTTTAAAATAAATTAGTTTTTGAAGTCATGGAGGTACTAAGCAAAAGTGATGGAAAAGTGTTTATTATTTATTTTTGTTCTCCTTCAACTCAGTGGTGCTTCTCAAAGAGATTTTCTATGTAGCCCTTTTGGCCCTTGTAATGAACTTGGACCTTTTGTGTTGATTTTGAGGGTTTTTTTGGTCTTTTTTTTAACAAAATATTGACAAAATACTGAGGCTTAAAATGTGAGTGCTGTGCTGAGTACTCATTTTCATAAGAATTTGTTGCTTTTACTAGGCTTGAATACTATCAGTCTGCAACAATGATAGCCAAGCTTTTAATCTTACTTATAGACCAGAACAGCTACAAGGATGGCTAGGTATGCTGATTATAATCTTTTTGTAGTACAGTAAAAATTGTTGTATTTTCGAAAAAGTTGCTAAATATAATTGATATTTTTTTCTCTTAGCTTTACTCCAAAAAAACATGCTTATTTCAGATATTGAAATGAATATTCACCACAATAGTATACCCAGGATAAAATAATCAACCAAATAAAAATACTCAACTGCAATTGGCTTAAAAATGTAGCTGTTTAAGAATTGCTGCTCAGACATTGTTTAAAAAATTTGCCTTTATTTCATCCAGATTTGGCTTTTTCCCTTCTCTATCCTAGTTTCAGGGGTAACTTTTGGTCTGATTTGCAATAAATTTTAAGCCCTCAAAATTTTTCACAGCCACTACTCCACTGATCACCAGCCACAGTCCAGTCCAGTGGCCCTCACAGACCTGAAATTCCTATTCCTTCAAAGAAGCCAAAGCAAGGAAGCAACCCTGTAATATTTAGTTTTCAGTTCTGTAGCACAAATTTTCACATGAATACATATTTTTAAGGATGTATCCTATTCAAAATGTTCTATGCATGATATTAGCTTACGGTGGCTGATGCTGCTCTCAAAGGTTTCGGTGCCATAGCTGTGACTCAGACCATCTCCTCCTACACTGAGGGGTTTTGAATGGTTCCCGCACAGAGTTGTAGTAATGCACAAGGACAGGCTTCACTATGGTCACACGGAGCTTTATTTCAAACCGAAGTAATCAGGCACCCTGAGATGCTAGGCTCATTTAGCTTTTGTCTTACCACTGCCATAATTTCAAAAAGAGAGATAAAGAGCCACCTGTTGATTTAACTGTCTCTTTAGCTCTGAAAGCAGAAGATAATAGCAGTCCATGTTACTTCCAGTTCCATCTTCTCTTGCTCCAAGCTTTACAGGGGTTCAAGGGAAGGTAGTGCATTTTGGTTTTCTACACAACAAAGAGGAAATAGAAGGTTTTTCACCATAAATAAATGAACTGAGAGAAGGAGAAGTTATTTCGGATTATGATACTTTGGGTTTTTTTAGCATTGTTTATGAATAAATTCTGACTTTTGAAACATCCACTGTTATCAGAGAACACAGAGGTGAATATAGCACAAAGTATACAGAAATAAATACACCATAACGAATACCATCACTACTTGAACATTTCAGGTTCATGTGGGATAGATGATGTCTCTGGTCTGGATAAGAGGTAGCTTAACAAATACTTTCAAAACATCCAGCAATTTAGGATCATTTGCTTTTTGCATGACCAAGATGAGATGCCATATAAAGGTCCTGATTTTTCAGAGGTCACTGCTGAAAGAAAGTTGTGACATGAAGCCACAGATATTATTTTGATCTTTGATGGTGAAATGAAGGCGTGCAGCTCCACTATCCCTTTTTTCCTCAGCAGTGTAGTGATTGCAGTGCGCTTACTGCTCCTATCCAGTATTGCTGGAAAACTATACTGCATTTTACAGTGCCCTGGGATTCCCTCTCGAGCTCTCAGGTGCTTGGCAGGACTGCTCCCCTATGGAAATCTGGCCTTGCTGCCAGAGCCCTTCAGCAGGAGCTGTCTCCACAGGGTATTTCTGGGTAAAACGCTAATTGAAAAAAAGCACTCACACTAATAAATAGAATGAAATATTAGAAATATAAAGAAAAGCTTCTATACACAGACAGTACACAAACTTTTGCAACTCTAAAAGAAGACCTGACAGAGCCTTGATGCCCTCCTCCCACCCTAGTGGGCTGGTGGCCCTTTGAATTTGCCTTTTACCCCTCCACTGCTCTGTTCCTCTCCCTCCTGGCGAACAGAAAGCCCTTGCAATACAAAAAAGTCCCCTTTAAAATACATTTGTTTGAAAAATGAATGCAAAACTCAGTAGAGCTAGGTCTAGCCACAGCACATCAGATTTCATGTTACAACAGTGTGCTACATTTTCTATTAAAGCTGGCGCCAGTGATCACATTCTGCCATTCAGTCCACTCTGGGTGGTTGTATATTTTCTTAATGAGGTTCTGAAATCAGTCCCCTTCACTTAACTGACAGTCTGCCAGAATTATGCCATCTTTCCAAATGCAGAGATCATATGATCCATCTGTTGTCTGCAGCCATGCACGGGAAACACTTTCCAAAGAGAAATGTGGGTTGGCTCTCATAAATATGCAATTATCCAAATGCTGAAGTGTTTCAGATGTTTCAAGGTGCTCTTGGACCTGATCTTGGCCATCTAGGCTCCGATGAAGTCTTTTAAAATAATGTACATAAGTAAGCCATTTAGTTGGCAGGAAATTTTCAGAGTACAGGAATAATTTAAAAAATATTCTTAAATTACTTTGAGCTGAATCAGAGATTTAGGACTCAGCAATATCATCTGGGACATTTGAGAGTGCTTACACTTTTAAGTAGCTCACTTTTTTATAGGTAATATCACATAGGAAACAAAAATTAAAGATAATTCAGTGAATATGCCAAAAGATGTTTTAACCTATTTTTAATTATATTTTAATGATACACCAGAATAGTACTGTAACTCTGCAACATCCCTGACTCTCATAACTCTGCAAACTACCAGATGCAAGAGAACTTCCAGGATGATGAATAATAGTCATGGGGGATAAAAGAAAGAAGAGAAAAAAAAAAGATGATTGAGAGACTGTGAAATGAAGGGCTATCTCA
>NW_010156846.1:10243-15953 GCF_000695765.1 Mesitornis unicolor
CTTACTTGAAGATGCGTGGAATTCATTTCATAATACATCTGAGCCAGATACCTTGATGTTGCCAAATATGATTAAACTGATAGTTTAGGTCCTCATCAGGTGCCACCTCCTTGACATATAGAACCCTAATTTTAATCATGAGTAAATGGAGCTTTCACTCAAGTACTGACAACTGTGCTTGAATTACTAAACCAATCCTTGGTAAAATGGAGTTCAAGTCCTGTTGCTGGAAACACCTTTAGCAGCCCCTAGGGATAAAATCTGGAGACATGCACATGTCCATTTCTTTACTTTGTCAACCATAGTTGGGTTCATGGCAGCATAAGTCAATTCTCAGAGTTATATGTTCCATACATCCAGGAACTGCATGATTACAATATCCCTTCTCAGGTCACAACTGCCGTACCTGTAGACTGACCCATGTTATCCTGAGGAAGTTCAGTGACATTAATAGCATGGAGTCTGCCTTTGGAGAGAAATGAGTTCTACCAAAGCTATGTTGAGAACATATGGTACTTGTCATATTTTAAATATACAACCATGTTTCCTGAAAAAAAAACCCCAGAGATTTCTCATATTCTCTTTGAGAGCAGTAAAAGCATGAATCTTCAGTGTCTCATTAGCCAAATCCTTTGATGAATCCAGTGCATAAGCCAAATCTTTGACTGGAGAGGATTTTGGAGTACAAGGTCAGTGGTTTTTGCCTCCAAGCTGAAAAGATATACTAGGTAGCTGAGATCTGCACAGAAAGTGAAAAGTTCTAATGACACCTCCTTTAACTTTGCTTCCCCTTCCAAAACACAGTTCTCGTGAAGCTATGGGTCATTAGCATTATTTATTGGGAGGCTGTCTGAATCACTTCCATACCACAGAAACACCCAATATCACCCCAAAGATGCAGTGTGACCTCAAAGATGAAAAGAGGAGGCTTTATGCCTGAAGTCTTTTATTTTGCTAAAAACATTTAATGATGCATTTTCAAATGACAGGAAGTCTACATGGAGATTGGTAATGTTTGCTTTGCAGCAGCATGGTAGAAATGCTGGCTGCAGCATGGAGGTTTCCTAGACAGTGAAAATCTAGGGAAAACATGAGCTGCATTTGCTATGGTTTTTTTCCACTCTATGCATAATGCTACAGCTACCTGCATGGCACTGCTCTCCTGCATCAGTATTGCAAATGGGGTGATGTTATCTGCATCATTTGTGGTGCCATAGCTCTTACTAGGGAGGCACTAATCCATTCCCTTCACTTTTGGTCCCCTGCAGTAGCACCTCTTCCAGTGTGGATTTCAGATAACATTTTTTTGCTCTTGAGCAAAGTTTAACAGCTACTTTTTGTCATGTAATATTTTGCTAACCTCTGTGACTTAGGGAGCAGTGGAAATCCATTTTTGCCTCAGTGAACAGTTTGGGAGGGGTATGTGTGAAGAAATACAATGGCTTCCATAACCACAAGGATTGAAAAAGCATGTTCTATCTCTTTATAGCAGTATAGCTTGCTTCTGATCTACACTGAGTCTGTGAAAATATGAAGGGCTGTTTCTTACAGTGACCACCGAGTGGCTGTTTTGCCTGTTTCCCTCCTGTCTATCTGCCTTTGGGTTGGCCCCTTACCCTCGATGTGAGCAATTATGAAGTACCTTCTATTATACATCTGATTTAGCATTAAGAACTTAATTTCCCAACAGTGCATCTAATCTTTAAACAAGGTTGTTTTTCTTCTTTTTTGGATGACTTTTACTCTCCACAGTGAATTCTGTACAGAAATGGTAAGATTTAGACAGTTAACCCACCAGCTACACTAACAAATCAGATAGTTTGACATCTAGACCAGACTATTAGTTCCTGAAATGAACTGACAACATTAAACCACAGATGGAAGGATTTGGTGTTGCAAAATTTTACCTGCCAAGTTGGAAGCTATGTTGTCCTCTCAAAAGAGACAGCCCATTCTGAGATGCATCTTCCAGAAGGAGAATGTGGCAGCAGTTTCACTTTTTACAGCAACACGACACAGTGTTATAGGAAAGAAAATACAGAAAATTCTCTTAGTTGATTGAAATTAAGCCAAATGACAATGTGCCATACCACAGCCACTCAATTACATGTGTTGAACATAGATAAAGTTGTAGTTACCCATAATGGAATCTGGCCAGAAGACAACATCATGAGTCTTTCCAAGACACTAAAGGATTTCCACTGACCAGAAGTTTAATATGTTGGTAGATAATAGCTAGGTTGAAGGCCATTTGGGGATAATCAAAATATATCATAAATGTCACTGTAGATAGCATATGGCTCTAAGCCATCACAAAATCATTGATCAAATTTCTATCTCTTTGAAAAGAATGGCGACTATTTTACTGTCAAATAATCCCCATTCAGCAAAAATTCCTGCAGACGTACATCATTCAAATTACCCAAACCTCTGATACAGTGACTACAAGGAAGCAGTGCAGTAAACATTGTGAGGCTGTAGTTTGGTTTTATATTCCCTGCTTTTTTTATTAAAAGGTATGCTGATACTATGTATTGTTGTAGAGAAAAGGATTACCAACTGAAGGTGTAAGCTTCACTGTTTTGTACTAAAGCCCTTGCTATATTTCACTGTACATCTTCTGGCTTTAAACTAGTTACAATATCTGCTGTCACCAAGAGCCATACGAGTCCTTTTGCAAAGTGTGTGACAGGAAATAACAGCATTAGATCAGACATTAGAAAATTTCATAAACTGCTTGAATATAAATTTAGAAATAAACCTGAACATAATTCTACTCAGGAGAGTACTTTGAAATGAGGCCTCTGCTCTGGCTTTGAAAATCTGGGCTGTATCTTACTGATTAGGGTCCAGCCCATAAATGCACCACTGAGCTCAAATCATCTTTGCACTAACTAGGTCAACATACTTTAACACTAATGTTTCTACCATGCAGCAAAATATGGATATTTTTAAGACTGAAAACAAATTACAATCTTCATGCAAAAGATTATTTTTTAATCATGGAAAATTCCACAAATTCAGCTAAATATTAAGGAACAATGGCTGACCCTTTACTCCAAAGGCAGCCTCTCTTAAATATATTTTTTTTTATTCAACAATACTCTCAGGTTAGATCTGTTTTCATTTTATTTTTTATTTAAAGTTTAACTGACCCATTTTAGGGCTTGAACCAAAGCCCACTGAAACACTCTCTTTGACATCAAAGGATTTTGGACCAAGTACTTAATGAATGCAAGCACAAATGTTCTAGAAGGAGAAATAAATATTTCTCTGCCTCTGACATGAACTATTTTTAGTGCTGCAAGGTCAGATAGTAGATTTTGGCATGAGAATATGTTTGAGATGATAGATACTTTTCAAGACAGAAGCAGAAGCAGTACAGCACAGATATATATACAAATACTGATGTTTGTCTGGAAGTCAGAGTACATAGACATTTATATACATGCATGCATACATGAACAATGAATGTGTCTTAATTTAACTTATTAATAAACTATTCCCTTTTGTGGAAAACTGTCCTAGAATCTTGGTAACCAAGAGTTCTGCTCTAGATCAGCTTCATTGTGTGACCAACTATATGACCTTTGGTCAGAAATTAAAACCAGGGTATGGACCTATGGACAGATCGGTCCCTAGTGAGCAAGGTTCCCTGACTAATCATAATCTTGTTTTCTAGAGGCAGGTGAATGAGACTGGGGTCTTAAAACAAGAGGTTATGGCATACAGTAGATATTTTAAGCATCATAGCAGATAGTCCATAGCATAAAATAATTATAACTTCCCTATTTTGAAAGAAATGCATAGACTTTGATTCCACCCTGACTGCCTTTTCTGAAAGGAAGTGCAGTCTGGCAGAGATGGAGGTAAACCCCTCCTCCCTCAAAAAGTCTTCTAGCTCTAGGCAGATGTCCTTAGAGGTAAGGACAGAAAGACATGTGGAAAGAATGGGATGAGTGTTCACCTCTGTGAACCTTCCTCCTCCAGTCTCCCCTCATCTGCATGGTTACAGTCAGCCCCTGTGTGGTCTTGGGGTGGGAGGAGGAGAAGGTGGATGGGTTCCAGCTTGAAGACCTGGTATTCGCTTAGCCTACCAATTGAAAACAAACAAACAAACAAACAACAACCACACAAAAAAACCCAACAACATTTCCATTTGCCTAGAAGAGCATATGTGTGTGTTAGGATGACCTTCCAGGTCCTTTCCCTCACACCAGGCTTTGCTACCTGCCTCAGAGGTAGAGGAGAGCCTATTACCCAGTCTAATGAACTCCTATGGGGTTCTTGTGAGTCATGGTTGTTTCTTACATGACTCTTTTTTTCGTCATCTTCTCTGAGATCCCAAGAGCACTTGTAAGTCTGAAGAAGACCACACAGAGTAAGACACAGAGGGGATCTTCGCCAGGGAGCAGGCATAGCTAATGGGGGCAAAGTCCACTTCCATGATGAAGTTCTGGCTCTAAGACTCTGACTTGAGTTACATGAGCTGCAAGGAGAGTTATATTCTATCCCAAGGAAGAGGGGTTCGTGGAATGTTTTATCCCTCATCTATGCCCAAGATGTGCCTCCCACCCACCTTGGAAGAAAAAGCAGAGCTTGTGGTTATAAAGACCTAAAGTTTTATGGAGTTTCCTAGGGCCAAGTGTACTGATTGATTGAATATATAGATTGGAGTAATGTGTGGGAGCAAGAAGAATACAAAAAAGATATATTTACACAGTTCAGGAAAGATGGAAGAGATGGAAAAGTGAAAAAAAAATCAAAGGAGCTGAAATAGCAAATAAACTCCATTATTAATATAAATAACTATTATCCCCTGGAGTGTAGATAAGCTTGTTTTACTAAGCAGTCTTTTCAGATTTAGACATGAAACCACATAAACAAGTCCCAGAGCCATAATTAGGGGCAGAGCTCCACCACAGCATTTGATATGTTGATCTCTTGCATTGAGGACTGGTCTTCTCTGGGGTGGAGAAGCCATTCAGGCTTTAATGCTCTGCTTAAAAAGCCCTATCCACTGCTTAAAAAGCCCTATCCACTGCCACAAATTATTTCTGGGGCTGAATAAAATATATGTAAATAAAAGGTTTTTATATTAAAACACGTGTTTCAAATAATTTCAGACTTAAATTTATTGTAACATCTGTCTCCTGTGTGGGACCGTTGGTTTGATAATGTGGTATAGGTATTTCTTGGTCTTGCAGCGAAGCGAAAATTAGGAAGAACGAACGATGCACCCCAAGCGGATCTCGAAGCGCAGTGCTCCCTGTCGCCAGCGCAGCCCCGCGGCCAGGAGGGCAGAGGCGGGAGCAGGCGGGGGCGCGGGGCTGGCTGCTTTCTGGAGAGTCTGGGAGCACTGGGAGTAACCACGTTGCTTCTCGGGGAAGGTAAAGCAAAGCCGCTGTCACATCCTTTTGTTCCAGCAACCCCTTAGGGCTTTTAAGATTAATGACCACATTTCAATCGCAGAACGAGCTTTAAAAATGAAATAAAAATCACTGTAGTAATTTTGACGGTGGAACCGATTCCTTGAAAGATTTCAGTGTTGTCCTGTTTTCCAGAGCTTCCAAACGAAACGAATGGCAACGCGCCGTGGGCTAGGAGCACACCAATGAGAAGTGTCCGTGTTTCCGTGTGTCCGCGGAGGGCCCGTATATGTCGCGCACCGCCCCAAGCCCCGTCTCCGATACCCGAGGGGGGGGGGGCC
>NW_010156846.1:15970-19638 GCF_000695765.1 Mesitornis unicolor
TGCCTGAGCGAGGAGAAAACACTCGTCGCTCGCCGAAACACGGCGTCTTTGGAGGTCTCCGCGCAAACAGACCGGGGAGCGGGCGAGCAGCATCCCACCCCCGTAAAACTGGGGCGGAGGGGCTTGGGTTTGCTCTGCGGATGCCCGCCTTGCCCTGCCCCAGGTGGGAGCGACTCACAGGGAGAGCCGTGCCTGTCGCCGTCGGCCAGAGCGGGGTCCGACGGGGAATCGTGCCCTCCTGTGGCCGCCGACCGCACAGCCCTGCTGCTGAGCTCTCCCCGCGGCGCGGCCCGAACGAGCGGCCCCAGCAGCACCACGCCTACCCCCGCCGCGCCTGGGTAGCAGGGGCTGCATTAATAGAGGTGCTTGGCAGCCGCCTCCGCGTTCGTGGGTTGCGTGAGCTGCTGCCGTGAATAGGGAGGAAATAAAAGGAGAGAGACGCTAAAAAATAGGTCCCACTCTCAGACCCTTTATAAATTCTTTCTGCCCATTTGTGTTGCTCTGCACAAGTATGTACCAGGGAACGGTGACAGTTCCCAGCTCATGTCCTGGTGTGCTTTGAATCCGGAGCAAATTACAGCACAAATGTCAGTGTGGAAAGTTGCTGGGTGCTCTCTTGTTCCTTTTGGAGGGATTTGGTCTCAACCAGGTTTTCACCTAGCAACTGTAGGAATCAAAATACCTGGCCGTGGAAATTAGTGGGGAAACTTCAACTGATTTCAGAGGCCTTTGAAACAGGTTTTAAAGGTTCAGATTCTGAGGAAACACTGGACCGAAGGCTTCCACATCAAAACCACTCAGGCAGCTTGTCTCTAAGTGTGCACACGTGTAGTAGTTACTCTGCTGAATATCCCAAGAAATCCCCACCAGTGAGAGTCTGGTATTTTACCACAGTGAACACCTTTTGAGAGCTAAATTACAATGTGTGTATATGCATGCTGTATGGGGAATACCGAACAGCCTATTGCAACCCAGTTGTAATTTGCGTGTATGCACATAACACGTTGGCAGGCAACACTGTAGCTGAAACCACCAGATCTTGTGTGCATTAGTTCTTAAACTTCTGCACTGATTTATAAACAGGCAGACAAAGTCAGATCTTTCATTTATTCTTAAACGAAAAAGAAAGAATCAAACTGTTGCCCTGCTCCCCTCAAAAGCTGTGATGTTTCTGTCTGGCTAAGGCAGACCCTGCTTGTCCCAGCCTGAGAGAGTCTCAGCAGCTGGCGGGTGCCTGCACAAGGACCAACATACAGCTGAGGGGGCCCCTTCCAGCTGTTTCCCTGTGATCAGCCATGACCACAATGATCATCACAGCCCAACTAGTTCTGTCATTCTTCTAAGCTTATTCCTCATTTCTTCTTCCTAGAAGCCTGTCATTTATTTAGCTCCATGTTCACACCCACACCTGTAATCTCAGTGGATTATTTTATCGGTGTTACACATTACTGCACAGATGACAAAATGCTGGAGCTCTCTGTGTCCTGACAGTGCCCCATGTAAGGGCTAATCCCACAGCATGCATATTCCTGAGCTGAGGTCGAGGGAAGCCTTCAGGAATAGAACTAGAAATATCCCTGGAAGGGTCCTGAAGCTGCTTGTAGCTTTGCTTGCTACCTCCAAAGAGCGAAGCAGGTTTGAGAACCTGCCCAGGGAGCCAGGGGAATCCTCACACAAGCCATGCCTGTACGTAGCAGAGAACAGGACACAGCATCTTTCATCCCATGCTCCAGCATGGTCTGTAGGTCTACCTTTAGTGGCTTTTGGAGGTTCAAAACAGATGGTTTAACACTGTATGAACTACACACTGATTACTGTTTTAATGTGGAATAAAAGCCTCCCCCTCCAACCCCACCAGAACTGTGTATTTCAAAATAAACCAGAGTTGAACTGATTTTCTTTAAACTCTGTACAGTCCCTGCTCCCCTTCCCTCCCAACACACATGCATGCATGCATGCTGCAAAAGACATGCACACATGTTTACACATAAACACACCTCACACATAAACTCATCAGTATGGCTTTCTCTCACACACAGACCCACAAGTGTGACTCTCAAACACAGCCAGCCTCCTTCAGACACACCTTTACACCCCAGAACAAGGCAGGGTTGCAGCCCACCAGCAGGCCTGGGGGATCCAGGTGGGCTCCCACAGCTAGCCCAGCAGCAGGTACCCCAGGCCAGACTGCTCCAATCACAGCTCCTCTGGTCTCTGCGCTCCTGTGGTGGGTCTTGGCAGTAACAGCATGGCTGTTTTGCCATGTTTTGCTCTGCTTTGGAGCATGTGAGCTGTGAGTCAAAGACATGTCAAAAAGCAAAATTTAAAGGGTGGGGGTTTCTGTGCAGTCATGGTTCATACAGCAGTGTGCAGGTTCCAGGTGGCACCACATGTGTTCTGCTAACTACTGCTGATTGCTTTTTCTGCAGTTCTTGTGAAGAATAACTGACCCTAAACCCAACCATCTACAATGGTCAGCCTCTGTCCTCGCTCATCAAGGTGACCCAATTCCTACATTTCTCTCTGTTTTCTCATTTTCCAAACCAGGGAACACTCCCTCTTCACCTGTTCTTGCCTCTTCCATACATCCTCCTCTGCACACCCTTCTCCTTCTCCATGGCAAGCAGGGGTAATTTGCACCCCACTCAAAGTTCAGCTGACCCAGACAAGCCATGCTTCCTGCCCTAACATCAGCACTTCTTACCTTGCAGACAGCAGCTTATG
Organism: Mesitornis unicolor; assembly: GCF_000695765.1. Classification (NCBI taxonomy): domain Eukaryota; kingdom Metazoa; phylum Chordata; class Aves; order Mesitornithiformes; family Mesitornithidae; genus Mesitornis; species Mesitornis unicolor. The sequence continues at coordinate 18,695 of NW_010156846.1, forward strand.
CCAAGACAAGGGAACCCCCGAAGCTCCCCGGATGGACTGTGGTGTTAAGGTGAGAGGATGTGCCTACGGGTTGCAGCACACGCAGCGGGGACAAGCTGAAAAGCTGTGCTTGCTCATGGTGTGCGCCACCATGCCTTCCCTCGCTTTGTAAGTCCTCACTTTTTCTTCTCTCGTCTTGTTTCCGCCTATTTCCCAAAGGAGGAGGTATGGGGCAAGGCTGCTGTTCGCTCGCATGGCGGGTGGAGGGCCCAAGGAGGAAAGCTCACCCGGAGGCAGCAAAGGAGCGGCGGGGTAGTCCCCAGGAGTCCGACGGGCGCCGCGGTGGGGATTGGGGCTAACGGCAGCACCGGGTCGGGCCCTCTGCCCCTCGGCGACGGCTGCGCCCTGGTCCTGGGCCTTCGCAGCGCTCGGGATGGGAGGTCTCTGCCCGGAGGAGAGGAAGCCCCCATGCAGAGGGGAGAGACGGCTCCTTTCCCCGGAGCGGATGACAGCGCTCTTCCAGAAGCCTCATCTTTTTCACGCCTGGGATTTATCGCTCCTCCGCTATTTCGGTCGCTCTCTCCGCACTCCCACCTCAAACCCAGCCGGGGCGCCGCGGCGCTGCCCCGGCGCTGCCCGCTCTGCCCTCCGCGCCCGGAGGTGCCTGTCTGCGGTGGCTGCCACACCGGCAGCGGAGGGGTGCGGTTCCCTCGCCGGGCTCGCAGGGAGCAGCAAAAGTGCATCGCCCCATTTATTAATGGGTGGCAATTTCTAGCTTTCCCTCCTAGGCATTCCCTGTTTGAATCTGAGCTGTTGTTAAAAAGACACACCACCTGCTCTATGCTGCCGGCGAACGGGGAAGGAGGCACAAAGGCGGGGGGATGGGGAGAAATAGCTTTGGCTGCAAACATAAAAGAGAATTTAAAATAAATAAGCTCAATTCCCAGGCAGTGCCGGACTCGGGC
>NW_010156846.1:19667-20462 GCF_000695765.1 Mesitornis unicolor
CACAGAGTGTGGGCAGAGAGGGTCTGCACGCCCTCCCGCCTCCCGGTATGCCAGGTTGGGGGCTCTGGGGGCGCGGATACTCCTGGGTTTCTCTTAAGACAAGCTCAAGCACCGGTACGTATGTACGAAGCCAGTGCTTAGTTTCCCCGCTGCTTCCAGCTCTGAAGATGTCTTTCTCCGAGCGCAGAGCTCCAGCCTGACAGGAAAAGGCTGCGCCGTTCCCGCCTCCCCAGCCCAGAAATGTGCGGCTCCCTCGGAAAGCCAGACCCCGGGGGCTCTCGGTCTCGGAGGGCGGCGTGTGCGAGAGCGGGACAAAATTAGGATGTGCCTGGATGGTACCCGGCGGGTAATTTCCCCTTCTTCCGCCGTGCCCGCTGCAGCGGGGAAAGCCCGAAAGATGAGAGCTGCCTCCAGGCTACTCCGGGGCGGCCACCCCCTAAGACCTCGCTGGCCCCTTCGCAGCAGTGCAGGGGGTACACGGCACCCCCATAATCTCCCACCCCGGCCCCTCAGCACCACCCCAAAGCCGAGCGCGAACCGAAGGAGCCTGAGGTAGAAACCGCGAAGAGGGAAGCAGAGAAAGGGTTAGCCCGAAAGATGAGAGCTGCCTCCAGGCTACTCCGGGGCGGCCACCCCCTAAGACCTCGCTGGCCCCTTCGCAGCAGTGCAGGGGGTACACGGCACCCCCATAATCTCCCACCCCGGCCCCTCAGCACCACCCCAAAGCCGAGCGCGAACCGAAGGAGCCTGAGGTAGAAACCGCGAAGAGGGAAGCAGAGAAAGGGTTTGGGGTAA
>NW_010156847.1:0-993 GCF_000695765.1 Mesitornis unicolor
ATAGTCATATATGGCAGATATATAAAATAGCTGTAATATACACCAGATGTATTTACCATATGTATAATATACATAATATATACCACATCTTACATAGATAATGTGATATATACCATATATAAAATATACCATATATATACTACATAACACATGTCATATATACCACATATATATGGTATATACCACATACCAATATATAATACCCCATAAACCCATATACCCCAGCACACCCCAATAGACCCCAATACACCCCATATACACCCCAATACGCTCCATATGCACCCCCATACACCCCAATACACCCTTATACACCCGAATGTACCCATATACATCCTAATATGCCCCATATACACCCCATATATACCCATATACACCCCAATAGACCCCATATACACCTCATATACACCCCAATATACCCATATACACCCCATATACATCCCAATATACCCCAATACACCCCATATACACCCCAATATATCCCCATACATGCCATACACACCCCAATATGCCTATATACACCTCATATACACCCCAATATACCCATATACACCCCAATATACCCCATATACATCCCAATACACCCCATATACACCCCAATACATCCCAATATACCTCATATACACCCCAGTATACCCATATACATGCCATATACACCCCAATATGCCTATATACACCCCAATATACCCCAATACACCCCATATACACCAATACACCCCAATAGACCCCATATACCCCAATACACCCCATATACATCCCAATATACCCTATATACACCTCATATACACCCCAACAGACCCCATATACACCCCAATACACCCCATATACACCCCAATATACCCCAATACACCCCAATATACCCAATATACCCCATATACACCTCAATATACCCCATATACACCCATATGCACCCCAATACACCCCATATACACCCCTATACATGCCATACACACCCCAATATGCTTATATACACCCCAATAGACCCCATATACACCT
>NW_010156847.1:1167-1395 GCF_000695765.1 Mesitornis unicolor
GCTGTGCCCCCCCCCTCCCCGCCGCCCCGCCGTGAACATGGCCTTGAAGACGGGGCTGGTTGCTGCCAGGACCACTTTGTGCGCGGGGAGGTCGCGAGGGGGGACCCCGGGGCGGTAACGGACACGCAGGGTGACATCGCAAAGCTGCCGGGCCTGGCGGAGCTGGTTCATGACGGCCAGGGCAGATTTGGGGTGCTCGTCCAAGCTGTAGCTGAAGGAGCCGCCCCC
>NW_010156848.1:0-8433 GCF_000695765.1 Mesitornis unicolor
ATCATGTTGGGGGACTCGACGGTGGGCAAGTCCTCGCTGCTGCGGCGCTACACCGAGGGGGTCTTCCTGGACGCCGTCAACCAGACCGTAGGGGTGGATTTCTACGTCCAGTTTGTGGAGCTGGAGCCGGGGCTGCGGGTGAAGCTGCAGTTCTGGGACACGGCCGGGCAGGAGAGGTTCAGGTGGGTCCGGTGGTGGAGCTGGGGAGGGGTTCCCTTGGGTTTGGGGGTGCTGGTGAGGTGTTGTGATCCCAGCTGTTTCCCCACCGATCCCCTGTGTGAGGAACTGCAGTGCCCAGTGCTGGGATGAGCCAAAGCCAAGGACATTCCCCAGGGAAGAGCTCATGGGGTGGCCTTGTGAGCCCTGGGTCCAACTCCAAAAGGGGTACAGAATCCCCTCCAAGCACCCCTCTGCCCCACCAGCTGCTGGGGGAGAGGCTGGGAGCCCAGTGGCAGCTTTACCAGGAGCCTTCACACCTCACTGCTGGGGCTGCAGGGACAGGAGAGCCCAAGGGACGTGGCTCCAGGGAATGGGAGCACTTGGGGGCTGTGGGTGCCGGGGACAGCAATGGCCATGCAATGACAGAGCTGCCTGGACCACAAAACACACAATTTTCCTCACTTTTACAGTCTTTTGGGACTTATGTGCTGGTTGCAGGGGGCAGAGTGTGGCTGGGGCTGCTCTGCAGACACAGGAGACGCTGCCTGAGGCAGCACAGGGGACCCCTGGGGGCTGCTCACCCCTTTTCTGCTGGCACCCCAGGTCTGTGACTCGCTCCTACTACCGCAACTCGGCGGGGGGGATGCTGCTCTTCGACCTCACCAACCGCGCGTCCTTCGAGAGCGTCCGGCGGTGGCACCGGGAGGTGACGGACACCGTGCAGCCCTTCCGCATCGTCTTCCTGCTGGTGGGGCACAAGAGCGACCTGGCGGAGCAACGCCGGGTGGGCCGGAGGGAGGCGGAGAAGCTGGCGGCCTCGCTGGGGGCGCAGTACGTCGAGACCTCGGCCAAGGATGCCAGCAACGTGGTCCAGGCCTTCCAGATGTTGACCGTGGCCATCTACCAGGCGCTGCAAACGGGGCGGCGGGGCCCCTGCGAGGCGCAATGAAGAGCAGCGTCCCGCTGCCGCTCAACGCTCGGGCGCCGGAGAAGGAGGAGAAGAGGAAGAGATGCTCGTGTTAGAGACAGGGACACCGTGGGGAAGGGGTGAGGTAGGGAGCAAGCGGCCGGGGCACATTAAACACCCCCTGCTCACCTCTCTGCCTGCCCGCGTTTCACTGGGGAAGCGGCCAAGGATGCTGCCCAGGGGACGGGTGAAGCCCCCAGGAGGATGGGCAGCATCCTGAAGAGATGCAGGTGTCACCCCCTTCCCCTATCCAAGCCCCTTTCTACCAGGCTGTCCCCATCCGCTGCAGGATCCATAGGTTCTCCCAGCACCCCAGACCAGACCAGTGCTGATCTGAACCCACTTTTACTGCCTGACCCAGTGTACTCCAAGCTGGAGCCACCAGTGAATGACCCCACATCCTCCCCAGCAGCACCCGAGTAGGGCTGGGGTGCAGAGCAGCTTCCCCCTTCCCCAGCACCCATGGGACCCAAGAGCCTGCGTGCACTTATGAAGCTCCCTGGCTGCCGCAGGAGAGGAGGGGAGAGGCCGTACCGGTTCCCCAAATTATTTCAGTCAAGGCAGTTTCCCCTGTAGGTACCGGCAGCACAGGACAGGCCCCGCTCCCAGACATGCAGGAGCCTCCCTGCTCTTGATTTCTGGTCCTGTCACCTCATCCCACTCCTAAATATCAAAATAGCCAAGAAACAGGCAAACTCCTCACCCTGGGCTGGATGCGAGGAGGCAAAGGCGCCTGCCCAGCCAAATCCTTCCCCTCTCTTTAAACCCCAGGGCAGGGGCTCTCGTACCAGAACAGCACTGCAGGGGCTGCCCGCTTCGCTTGTGATCCCCTCCCCCTGCTGTTTGCAGAGCACCAGACAGTGCCACGGTTTGTAGATTAATAATTTCTTTATTCATGTAAAACAAACGCAAGTATTTATATAAACACTGACATTACAAAGTACTGGAGCGGGGCAGGGGCAGGGAGGAGGAAACAAAAACCTCTACAGATGCTTCTAATACTGTCCCACACATGATCAAACGCTCTGTCCCTTGGATAATCACTTAGACGATGAACCACTGTCAAGTCACAAATAAAAAAGTCTTTGTTTTGAGATACGTTGCGCTCTTAGGGGCGATGAGGAAGGGGGCGTAGAATGTTTTTTGGCAGATCTCCTCATAAAGTCAAGATATTGCTGCACTGTTAATAAAAAATATATGCTTCTCTGTAAAGCATTAAAAAAAATATCCCATGGATGGCATCGCGGAGGCTTCGGTGGAGAGGCAGATATCCCAAAATGCACTGGCGTCTTCTCCCGGCTCTTCCCAGGGGTTATTTCTTGGTGGTTTTGCGAATCAGTGCCATTCTCTGTAAGAAGAAAGAGAAAAACATGGGAAGCAGAGCGTCTTTACTGCAAAACAACTGCAGCCGTGCAGGAACGAGGTGTCTCAGGACACCGCCTGACTCGTCCCCACACAGGTCTTTCGAGTCTGAATCTTAATTCAAAAGCCGGAGCCAGAGGAAAAGCAAGCGTCTGTGCTCCTCTCCTCGACACCCAGGGCTGGGATGCGTGACAGCGACGCTAGCGAGGGGAAATGGGACTGAACAGCATGAGGTCAAACCCCACTTTGGGGCCTCCTCTGTCTCTGCTGCAGGAGCTTCAGGTGGGGAGATGCCAGACCCTCTACCAGCTCCAGCAGCTCTGGCAGGGCAGCTCTTCTTAAAAAGCACCACCCCAATTCCGTTAAAGCAAAACTAAGGGGAAAAAAAAACCCAGAGCTCCTCAGCTCCAATCTACAGCCGAAATCCCAGGACAGCGGTGCGCTCTGGTGTGCTTTTCCCAGGCCTTTGGGGTTTTTGCAGCCGTTTAATTTCTTACGGCAGCCCAGAGTCCCAACACAGACACAGCCAGCACCGCGTGCCCAGCGCTGCAGACAGAAAACGTCCCCAGGTCCTTGAGGCAGAGCCTGGGGTTCACCAGGAACACCCGGGCTTCTGGAGCGGTTTGAGCAGTTTAACCTCTTGGGCTTGGGCATGGATTGTGACCAATCTCCAGTGAACAAGGAGCTGGAGGTGCATTTTCTGTCCCCTCTGCACAGACCTGCAAAGGGGCAGCTGACACGACACCATCTGCAGGGTTTTTAACCCTTCCAAGGCTGGGCCGCCCTGCAGGCAGCAAGTGCTGCTGCTTCTCTTTGGGCACAGCCACAGCAACCTCAATCCTCTCTGCACAAATCAGTGAGGAGACTCTGGACGCTCTTTAAAGTCCAAACCACTTGGAAGAGGCTACAAATCCACATCATGTCAGGGCTCCAAAACCTCCCTCTCCATATCAGGCTTCCACCACGTGTTACTGAGTGCTCCTTACCTGTTTGTGAGCTTCTGTAGTGCAGGCTTTTTTGTAGGGCCTGATTTCTTCAGAACCAAAGCCCGGGATCCACATGTTCCACTGCCGCTCTGCAAGAGAGAGCGCGGGTCAGCACGATCCAACCCGACTGCCCACCACGAGAGCGGCCCCGTTATCACAAACACACGTGCAATGTGCCCGTCCGGAGCCAGAGCCGTGCTGGTGATCTGCTTATCAGGTAGAAAAGCTTCCCAAGAGTGAAGCAGGAGAGGGATGCACAGCATTAAATGCGCTAAAGACGCAGTCCCTGTGTTAGGGACCTCCCAATGCAGGCTGAGGGACAGCTCCAAACTGCACCGCTGCAATGTTTGGTGAGGGGCAGACACTTCATTCATCCCCTGATTAAGCAGAAATGAACCTGTAGTTACTCGTGGGTTTGTACCCCAACACCGTGGCCGTGCCCTGACTTTGGGCTGCGTGCACAGCTCTCGGCTGAGGGGAAAACTGGCTCACCGAGATGCAGCTGGACGTCTTTCACCTCCAGGGTGTTGGATTTGCGGTGCCGCGCAAGCTGGCAGGCGGCCGTCACCACGCTCTCTATGAAATCGTCGGCGATCTGCAACAGCATCTGGGGCAGAACAAGGACAACAAGCGCCCTCGTCAGCACCGAGCAGCTGAAACGACGCGGAAACTCAGTTCAAGAAGGACAGGAACTGCTGGAGAGAGTCCAGCGTAGGGCTACAAAGATGATCAAGGGAGTGGAGCATCTCCCTTCTGAGGAGCGGCTGAGGGAGCTGGGGCTCTTTAGTTTGCAGAAGAGGAGACTGAGGGGAGACCTCATTCATGTTTATAAATATTTAAAGGGTGAGTGTCACGAGGATGGAGCCAGGCTCTTCTCGGTGACAAACAATGATAGGACAAGGGGTAACGGACACAAACTGGAACACAGGAGGTTCCACTTCAATTGGAGAAGAAACTTCTTCTCAGTGAGGGTGACAGAGCCCTGGCCCAGGCTGCCCAGAGAGGTTGTGGAGTCTCCTTCTCTGCAGACATTCAAAACCCGCCTGGACGCCTTCCTGTGTAACCTCATCTGGTGTTCCTGCTCCGGCAGGGGGACTGGACTGGATGAGCTTTGGAGGTCCCTTCCAATCCCTAACGTTCTGTGATTCTGTGAAAATGAGCCGGCAGACGCCAGTATTGCAAAGGAATTTGCTACAATTGCTGTTTCAAACCCTTTCTTTTCACTGGGACACAGAAACGGACACGGATGGGTGAGAGCTGCAGCAAACATGAGAATATGGCAGTGCTACATGAACCAACCCTCCCTGCCCTGGGCAAGGGGCCACTGGTTCATGCAGAATCTCAGATAAGCCCTTTCTGCAGCCCCTGCCGCGGGTCGGTACCTACTTCCTCCACATCTTCATCCAGCTGCTCATTCGGATCCACCTCACGCACCAGGTCCTGCAATTTCTTCTTGGTTAAAACCTGAGCAGGTGGGAGAAGAGGAACCATTTACTGCCCCACTTGAGCAGAGCAGCTGCCCACACAGCACAGCCACAAAAAACCTCCTCCCCCTCTATCCCGAGGTCCAAGTCACACGTGTTGACACAGCCTATCAGTTCAGGAAGGGCAGAGATAAGAAATATCAAGTGTTGAGGAGCTATTTTCAAGCACCAGTGGTTGCTCTGAACAGACGGCGGAATGCAGGGGGGGGTGCAAAGGCAAAACTCAAAGCCTTAAGAGGCAGACAGCAAACACAAGCAATCTGCTGGTGACTAAATTCGTCCTCAGGGCACAAAGGAAGCATTTCCGTGGCTTTAGAGCTTACAGCACCTTTATTTCCTCCATCAAAACCACATTCCCCAATACACATTTTCCTGAGACTGAAAAAACCTCTACACCGACAGCATCCATGCCCCATCCAGCCTGAAAGTGCCTCGGAAGGAAGAAATACATTAAGTTTGCTCACTCAGTAACTGATACTTTAACAGACGCTAATTTAAGGAAGGAGAGGAATGAAGCCACAGGCAGGTCTGAGCATCTCCCTCGTTGTTCTGAAGTCAGGGATGAAATTACCTGGTTGCTTTCGGGACTGAGGCGTCCTCCTCCGCTCGGCGTCCCCGGCATCTTGGCCACGGTGGTGCTGTTGGCCATGGAGCTCTGCGGGGGGGTGCTGGCTGGCTCCGGCTTTATCGAGGAGAAGTTGGAGAGGTTGATCAAGGTCGAGGGGCCAAACTGGTTCATAATCTGTTGGGCTTTAGCCTTTAGATCATAAAGTTTCTCGAGGTCCTGCTTTTTCTTGGGGTTGTGGGGACCCAAACCAATCAACTGGAAAAGGAAAGGAGAGGCATGGTTAGGAAACGGAGGAGGGATTCAATGGGGTGGTTGTGATGTGTCCAGAGGAAGCCACAGTGTCCTGACGGGACCCAGGGGTTCACAGAAGATCGGGTCCCTTCAAACGCAGCAAGGGAGGAGCGGAGTTTAGAAAAAGAGAAAACATTCCCTGGTTCATGACGAATGAAGTTCGCCATGAGAAGCACAGCGGCTGCACGCAGGGGTTAGGAAATGGAGGAGGGATTCAATGGGGTGGTTGTGATTTGTCCAGAGCAAGCTACGGTGTCCTGACAGGGATCAGTCTAGGGGATCATAGAAGATCGGGTCCCTTCAAACGCAGCAAGGGAGGAGCGGAGTTTAGAAAAAGAGAAAACATTCCCTGGTTCATGACGAATGAAGTTCGCCATGAGAAGCACAGCGGCTGCACGCAGGGCACTGACAAGAGACCACACAAAGATTTAAAGGAAGGACACAGCTCCCGCAGCAGCAACACAGGGGAATGGCGGCTGCAGCGCTCGAGTCCTCTTCTCGTCTTCAGCAATGCCACACTTTGAACCCGGCCGGCAGCGACCCCCCCAGCAGGGCTTGACAACGGAGGGGTTGGTTTTGGTCCCGAGAGCACGAGTTGGGGTGCTGAGAGGTAACGTGACGGAGAAACACACGTGCATGCCCACATCCTCAAGTTGTTCTGCCCACACCGGGCACTCGACGGCCGCAGTAAATGACGCCAGATTCAGGTAACGATGAACCTGAAGCGGGTTGTGGCAGCTTAACCGATCACTCAGAACTTCCAAGTTCACCCTTCAGTGCCTGAAGTCATTTGTGTTACCGGCCACGGGGCCAACACAAAGACTGACTGGCAACCACAGTGTTTCATGGCTCCAAGATCCTGGCTCAGGGAAGCTCTGCTCTGTCCTCACCGCTCCAAGAAGGGAAACTCATCCAAACCCTGAGCCTCCCACCCCCACAAGCAGCGTGGGCAGCAGTGATGGGTCTGTCGTGTGAAATGAGCATTTAAGGAATGGTTTGGTGTAAAAACCCCTTGTGTTGGGCCCAGAGATGGGTGAGAAGCAGCTGCTGAGAGCAGACGCCTCTTCTGAAAAGTGCTTACTTACGAGAGGAGAGTTCATTTAAACAGCATGAGAGAAGAAAGTTCATTTAAACAAACACAAAGTGATGAAAGAAGAAAAAGAACAGAGCGCCTGCTACCTGAGCTGCAGACACATTCCCCTCAGCAAGGGCAAGCTTTGTTAGTTGGGATTAATTCACACCAAAACACAAACCTGGAATCACACAGGGGCACTGGGCAGCGGCTGCTTTAGTGCTTCATGCCAAGGCACACACATGCGCTGCCGCACCTGCGGGCACCGAGCCCTTCCAGGAGGATTTTATATCCCAGACGTGCTTCTGTAGCACCCACAGCAAGTTTCTAGCTCAATTTTAATAGAATTAACGATGGCAAACCCTTACATTCACACCCTAAAACCCCTCAGGCAGCATTTTGGGCCGAGGAGCTCAGCGCAAGACCCAGAGGTGTCAGTCTGGGTTTTAATGAGGCTGCTCCTGGGCTGCTCATCCCCACGCCTCACTCCACAAATCCCCAAAGCAGGAATCCTCACCCACCATGCAGAGAAGAAAGCTCCGAAATCAGAAAGCGCTTTATCAGCACAAAGTCATTTTGGTCGTTTATTTGCGGATCTCGTCGCACCGTTCACGTGCTGTTAAGATCTCCAAACACAGAACTAACGGGATGCGCAGATTCCCAGGACAAATCCCACATGCTGGCCCCGGGGCAAGCCCCAGAGCTTTACTTACAGCTATCTGAGTGTCTAGATCTTTAATTACATCCGCAACTGCTGTGGGGCCAGCAAACGGAGAGGCCATTTCCCAAAGCCTTCCCGGTACGTCAGCAGTCAGCGGTAACCTACTCTCGCTTCCTCGTCTTCCACAAAACTCTCACTCCTACAGGAACACCAGACATTTCACCGTGTCACCCACTCTATCGTGAGAGGAAACAGTTTGAAAACACGCGCTGTCCTCGCTACGTCGCGAGGGGGTTTCTCTGTCAGAAGAAATGACACAATTGGGAGCAGGGTGTGCTGCAGGATATGAGGCATCTCCCAGGATCCTGAAACAGGAGGAGAAATTTGGCCAAATTTGGTTTTTTGGCCAGAAGACGGAGTATCGCAGTATCTGCTGTCAGCAGCAACGTGAAGGTGAGCCCAGAGATCTGCACCAGCTGCTTCCCTCGGCGGCAGGACCAGGTAATTAGTGCCACCAACGTGATGAACCTCATTAGCGCTGCCAGCACAGGCCATTGCTGTAATTAAAGGCTACATTAAAGCCAAACAAACCTTCAGCCCATTCCCTCGAGTGCTCAGGGGGCTCCTACTTCCACTGAGACATAACGATTTGAATCAAATATTTAAATAGGTTTGCAAAGGGCTGTATGGTCCTGAATAAACAGGAAGAACTCTTGTTTCTGGAGGGTCACCCAAACCTTCCCCCTCCTTGATGTGATGTTTCATCCCGCAGCGTCAGTGCTTGGCATTTGGGAAGCAGCAGCTCCCAGAGGTTTTTCTTCCAGCATCTCCCCAGCCGCCAGCTGAAAGAGATCACCAGCCCCACAGCTGTCCGCGGGGAACG
>NW_010156849.1:0-14755 GCF_000695765.1 Mesitornis unicolor
TGTGTTGCACTGCCCGCCCTGTGCCTGCTCAGGGCGCTTCAGCCGTGTGTCAGGGCCTACGAGGGAGCTGCATCACTGGCAATATTTGCATTGGAATCGGACACTCACTGATAATCGTGCTCTCTTTGACATACAGGGTGAGCACGAAGCGGGAATTAAGCCAGGGAAATTCCACAGTTTATATTATACAGGAAATCAGATTAGATTATCACTGTGGGTCCTTCAGGGCTTAAACCTGGGAATCTGCTGGCAAGTTAATAGTTTCTCTATCTCCCCTCATGAAGGTAAAAACCTCCCTGCGTGGCTGAAAGACTTGTTTTTAAGTGCTCTCTATTACGCAAGACATGATACCCGCTGGCCACCTTCCTCAGTTCTCATCTGCCTGGCACCTGGTACAAATTACACTGCTACGAGAGGCAGTTAACAAACTCCCTTGAAATGTGGGTGTCATCAGCCAGCTCAACAGGCAGAAGGCATCTCCTGTGTCAATGCTTCTCTGCCTCAAAAGCCACCACATCCAGTAGCATCATCTATGTTGATAAGCTGCAGCCGACATTTGATCAGGTTAGTGCAAGCCATTTGCTGAGCCAGCAAGCAGAAGGCACGATGAAGTAACATTGTGCTCCTAAATCTGTGATGCATCAGCATGTAATGGAGCTTAGAGCTGCAGGCATTGCCAAGGCAGGCTCTGACTTTACCACTGTTTCACTGAAAACAGATGAATGCAGTACTGTCAACTTCAGCCATCCAGGAAGCAAGTCACACACCCAAAAACCATGTGATAGGATTTTTAAAAAGAATAATTTCAAGGAATTTTACTTTTATCTTTTGGTGTTTCCAATCCACTGTCCAATCATGAGACCTCTACACATCTCAAACAATGCCCCAGGTCTGGCTCTTAGGCCAGCACTAAATATTGAGCCGTATCATAAAACTGTGGGAATTGTCAGTACTGAATAGAGCGCACATTTACTGGGACAAATAACCCCATGCAGGCAGACACAAATAACCCCCTTTCTTTGCTGGACAGCAGCCAGTTTATTGGCGAGTGCCTCTGCCAAGCTCTAGACTCAGTGCTGAGAGCCAGTGCAAGCATCAGCCCAGAGCAACAAAGTCTAGGATGTCAATGCAGATAGAGCATTTAAAATTTACTTGACTGTGAAGAGTTCACAATACTTGCAAAAAGTTCAGGGCTTATATATGCAAACAATATAGAGAGCTTATTTTTCATTGTTTACTGCCTTCAGTTTTTGTGCCTGGCTAAATTTAATAGCCAGACACAAATTTAAACAGCCTCTCCTGGAGGTTGGGGAATGGATTGTTATTACATATAGAAACCTGTAGCTAGCTAAGGCATCAGAAAAAAAAATGAGTAATTGTTCTGAATGCTCAAAACACAGTCCACCTAGTGAAAAGGCTGCATCAAGTCTCCCTCAAAAGGAAAAACTACTTGATAGCATAAATTACTTCTTTGCTGTAGAAAAATAAAATCCAAATTGGTATAATATGAAGACTAGTCCTGAACACACCGTCTCTCTATCTGCTGCCAGCTATCAGTACTGTAAATCAGCTTAAGCAACCACACCTCATTCTCTCACATAGCTCTCCTCTCACCTGTGTTTCATCTGTAGACACACTTACTAAAGCTAGGTGAAAAAACATCTTTTCAGTGCCTCCCACTGGAGTAAAAGCTCATTAACAACATTGCGACAAGAGCAGTTTGCACAGACTACCTTTTCCAGGCACAGAGGAAGGCTGAAAAAAGGGTAAGGCAAACAGTTATCCTGGGGTAACCACTGGCTAGAGACCAAGCTGAACTTGGCCACCAAGCTGCAAATAGGTATAAGCAAGCTCAAGTTTGGCAGTTAAAAAATCCAAGTGGACAGTTGGGAGACTTCAATATAGGCTTCCTATGCTGCAACTACTTGCCAGAAGATCCCATTCTCCTATAGTCCACCCTCAAAGGACAGCTGGAAGGAGGCCTGACCATCTGGAGAAATTGTTCATGATTATATGTGACATAAAAAAGCAAAGCAAGCAGCCTCGCAAAATATTAGCCTGCTATCATGCTAATTCCCGATTGCTTTTCCCTTGTGTTTCTTATGGAGCTACATATGAGCTTCTGAAAACTTAGGGAGAAAGTTCAACTTTGGCTCCTCCAGATGGGCCATCCCTAGCTCTCAGCCACCTGGCTTCAGTGCTTGATTCACTCCAAGGACAAGCTCATCTGCTGGCTTCAGTGACCAGCCTTCTCTTGCTGTGACCGCCTCATATCTAGCACACAGAAAACATGCACCTGGGCTGGCAGTGCATTGGTAAATCTTCAGACAGTGTGCCACCATGCAGTGCTGTCATACAGCAGGAGGCACGTCACTAACATTTCTGGATATGGTGCAAAGCAGCAAGTAAACTTCTTGGACCTCAAAATACTGTGTATATGTGGGGCTGAGATGTTGGGCAGTCCAAGTAAATTGCGTATCTTTGACAATAATAACTATCCACAGCCATTATTAACAGCCTTGGCCCCTCCTGCAGACTGATAAACTCCACATGGGAAAACACCTGCAATGCTCCTAGTGTCCACCTCCAGCTTCCCATTTCTACTTCTGCTACCATTTTTCTTTTCTCCCAGCTATCATAATTCTGTGCCACACAAAACAGGAGACTAATACATCACAAGCCTAAGTGCATTGCGGTCCAGATTGAAAGGTGTTTCTAGAAGCTTAAACAGCATATTTATAAGCAATTTAAATATGGAAAGGCACAATCTAACGTTCTGAAAAAGTAGTACACCACTTTAATGCTCTTGCAAGATTTACATGGCATTATGGTATCATCTCAGGTAAGAGTTTTACCACGTAGATGGCAGAATTCAAACTGACTTATACTAAAAGATCAGTTTTCAAAGAAATAATTCTGTTCATGATATACTTCACGTGAATTGCAGACTTACGTTCCTTCCTGTTCACAGGTGAGCATATGATTACATTTCTGTTAACAGGCAGCTGAACCTGTTAATATATTGGAGTGCATCCCTGAACTACAAAAAATAATTATATCCAGAAGACACGGTGACCAAATTTTTCAGCTCCCTTGTTATTTTTCTTGTTTTATTCTTCTTTATTATCCCGGCTTCATTCTTTGAAGTTTATATCTCCTCTGTTGCTAGTCAACCTTTTGAAGGGATCCTTCTGTTCTGCAAACTGTTTATCTTCGTGCAGACGGAGCAACAGACCACCCTCAACAGAGTATGTGTGCTTATTCTTCTAAACATATCAGTGATTATTTTGCTATTTTAATACAGAGATAGATTCAAATAAAATCAATAAGGTTTGGCCTTTGAATCTGCATCACAGCTCCACTGTTCTCAAGAGTGGACTAAATCCAGATATGGATACAGACATCCAAATAATCTTACATTTGGGTCTGAAGTTCTCTATTTCAGTTTCAGGTCTGTTTTGATTTGGAGCTTTGATGTGCTTCAGAATAAAACTGAACTGTCGGCTGAAAAATATTCTGAAACAAAACAGAAGACTAAACAATCCCCTGAATAAATTTTGTGAGTGAACCTTCAGTGTATTTTTAGGAACTGCTCCGATGCTTGCAGCCATGCCCTTCGGTGAACTACAACCAAGTATGATCACAAGGGGTTTTTTTCCCCATAATCTGACACAAAAACTGTGCTACAAAACAGGCAAGGGATTCAGCAAGTATGACTTCAGACTGATAACTGAGACACAAATTTATGCTTCCAAGTCAGTTATGTTTCCTGCCAGGTTCTACCAAATCAAAATAGAGCTGACAGAGTAGAGCAGTGGTAAACAGCAAAGACACTCAGCACTTTAATGAAAAATGCGAGAGCTTCAAAGGAAAAACAGAAGGAACAGTAGGGCATCAATTCCTTGCCTTTCCCCAGGGCTTCTTTGCATCTCCTTATTTTATTGACACTTGCATCTCTTTCTGTATTCTTAAAGCTCAGCTGTGGTGTGAGGCAGGTTCAGCCGTAATGTCAATGCAGCAAACTAAACTAAGCAGTTCTAGCAGGATTGGCCTGGGGCCACTGATTTCAATGGGAGCTGCTGGATGCTCAGCATGACTGACGGTTAGGCTCTTTGTGGATCAAAAATCAGAATAATTTTGTTCCATCTGGCATTTTTCATGAACCCCACTGTGCCAAATATTGCAGTTACAACACCTCACTTTTTATAAATCACCCTCAGCTAAAGGCATAAAAATTTAACAAGCACTTGAACAAGTAAAATAGTAGCAACAACCAAATTCTTGTGTATTACAATTCTTTGGTAATTGGATAGAGACTCCTTAAACAAACTTACTTTTTCAGGGAGTGAATACTCGAACTGCTCTTTGAGATACTTCATTCTTAGACCCCCAGATCACTGGTAACTAGACAATGTAGATGGGTGTCAAGCTGCCAAGCTTTTCTAGGTCTCAAGGTAAAAGATCTGCCAGAAGTCAAACAAGATAATCTGTGAAGATGACCTAAAGAAAATAGAAAATAGCAGAGGTAGTAAAAAGGCAAAAAATATGACTTGATAGATGGAAAAACTGAAGCATGATAGAACTGCAGGAAACAAAGAGAAAAGAAGCTAAGTTGAAGGAATGGCAGATGGAAGAGTAGAGACTGGAAAACATACATAGTGCTT
Source organism: Mesitornis unicolor (assembly GCF_000695765.1). Taxonomy (NCBI): domain Eukaryota; kingdom Metazoa; phylum Chordata; class Aves; order Mesitornithiformes; family Mesitornithidae; genus Mesitornis; species Mesitornis unicolor. Next base: position 4,665 of record NW_010156849.1, read on the forward strand.
TTTCCCTGACAAACTCTTTCAGCTTTCAGAGATACATGGGTAATAATTCCTGGAACCAGAGATTATAACCTTTGTGTTTAACAGCTTTTGGTGGAGTTTACTCCCATGAAGGGGTCTAATCTGAATCCAGGTAAACTTTTGGCATCAACACCACCCTCTGGCAGTAAGGCTCACAGTGTACCTACATTGTGTTTGATGAAGTACCTCTTAATTTCCTTCAGACTTGTCATCTATTTCTTGAACTGTGAGAAACAGTAAATGATGCTTTCCTAGTCACATTCTCTACTTATGCACGTTTTTTATATTTGTCTATTTCATCCCCACTCAGTTGTCTTTTTCTAAGCTAAAAACCTCATGTAATGCTCAACAAAGCCTCATGTCATGCTCAGCACAGGTGGTGGTCCATATCTTTTACTACCCTATCTGCCTTTCTCTTTAACTCTTCTAGCTCTACTATTTTTTTGAGGTGTAATCACATCAGTGACACAGTGCTAGACATAAAGGAATCTGAATTTATTTCTGCAAATTCCTTTGAATGTTTCTGAAAGCAACTCCTTGAAAGCAAATGGTAAAAGATTTAGCAAATCTCTGTGCTTTTATGTTTCTAGATGAGTTTTCAGAAGCATGATGACCTTCTCCCCATACCACATACAAACTCAGAGAGCCTAGTATAAGCACTGAGTCCCAAGAATGCATAAACAAAAGCATGGATGTTAACATAGAAATGACCTTGTTGAGGGATCTGTGTCTCATTGCATATGAGTACCGTACAATACTGTGAGCACTATGGCGTGCTCATTGCACAAATAGTATACTCTCATTATGTGTGAAAATAGCCTTTTTATTAGCTCTGAATTATTTGGGGCAAACAACAAGCCCAGTCAAGGTAAGTGCGTGGTTAAAAAAAAAGTACAAAGTGCTGAAAATTCAGAAATAGACAAAAATGGGAAGAGTCTGGAACAAGAAAACTATTTCCAGATGGAGGACAGGGGAATGCCAAAAGTCTTGAAGATGTTTTATTTTAATCCCAATGCCCTAAGCATTGGATGTTGTTTATAACACAAAATTGCTTGTATTGTTTGTATGTTACTGCCTGATTTCTAAAGCGATGAAACAAGCTGTGGAAGCCACAGCAGGGTTTCCTTTTAAACATTAAATCAATGCAATACATCTGTTGAAATCCTGGAGAGCCCAAGGCAGCAATGCCAAATTCCAGAGTCTGTACTCAGCAGGAGCCGTGTGGTAAACGTCTGCATTTAGGTTCAAAGTTTGGCTTATTAGCTGTCATCCTCTGAAAACTCTTGGAGGCTCTTCAGTCAGAGTGCTGGAACTGAGAGTTCTCCCCTCCCACCTCTAGCAATATTTCTGATACAGTAGAGGCCACGAAAAGCCTTGAACAATAGAGAGGAGGAAAGTGAGGGAACTCAACTGAGCCCCATGGTTACTTCAGGACTGGATGAAGGCACCGTCCCAAGATGGTGTTTTAATGTTTTTTCAGAGAAAAGTTTTCCACCTTTTTCACTGTGCTGAAAGATGGCAAGTTCTCTGAGCTGACCAAAATGTACTGGCATAAATCTTTAGAGGAGTTAAGAAGTCATTAAAGTTCCCAACACCCACATACAGATATGCCTAATGTACAAAACAAAAAAAGTTAAGAATTTCTTTTACTAAACTCTCCAAATGCCTGAGGTCTGCCTGTCCTCCTACTGTTCATGCACACAGGAATCAATCAAGTTGGGAACATAAAGCCCATCAAAATACCACCAAAGTTCTGTGTAAGACTGTGTTCAGTCCCATGTGACTGTGGGGCTGCTCCTGCTACTGCCCACTCAGACCTTTCCAGCAACAGACTTCATTTCATTTATCTGCTTAGGTGCAATTAAATCCTCAGATTTCAGCCATATGGTAAAATACTTTGTCTCCTCCACAAATTGCCTGGGGGAGCACACAGAGAGAAGGGTTAAAAGGACATTCCTGGTTTCTAACCCTGAGCTGCTGCAGGTTTTCAGTGGGCGACATCCTTTGACGTGCTGCAGCCTGCCTATCTGCCTCAGTGTCTTTGTTTCTAAAATGGAAATGATTTCTGCTTGTCAAGTGAGGGCGGTAAAAGAATGTATTAGCTAGTCATGCCACTCTTCCTGGAATTGATGGTAAAAAACATGTCAGAAGGGGTTCTTGCTTATTGACTCTGATGTAGTGCTATTTTTTTCTGAGGTAGTGACAATGAGAGTCGATAGCATGAAGCAGTGAGCATGACAGGCATACTCCTAACATGCTGGACCCTCAGTTTAAAATAACTGTATGGTCTACTGTTGGACATCTCATATGGTATTACATTTTCTTACTCTAATGTGAAATCCTAAATCTGACCTGAAATGCCAAATGGGACACATTCTTCTTTTGTTTTCATAGCAATCATCTGCTTTCCTGTGCAGAGACAAACTGGTCAAATGATGTCTGTCTTGGGCGTTTGGCTCATCTGAACAGATCTGCACAGGCGACCCATTAATGAGAGATTTGCCTGCCTGGGACTGGACTCTAAGCTTCCAGAAACCTTACAGTCAGCATGCCTGAGGTATTACAGAGAAAGAAATGGCTCAGGGTTAAATCTAATTTAACATTAGGTGTTGGAACATGGTTGTACCACCCAAGACTTTTAATGGTTGAGTCCAAGTGTTGCAGACAGTAGATTTCATTGTAAGCAGCAGTAAAATTGAAAATTACTTGCTGTGTGATGGACAATTAGTTAAATACAAGCTGTGAGAGTGTGGCAGAAGTGGGAATGTGGTGCCTGGATGTTGAAATGGAGGAACCTTGCCTAGAAGTACATTACTACCACATTTGGTGTTGCTGCAGCAACTACATAGTATCTAGTTCCAGTGCTAAGATGTGAAGAAAGGTCAGCTGATATACTGCAGACCTGACCCCACTGACAGTGACAGCTGTGGGAATGATTAAAAAATGCTTTCATTTCTCACATGAGGTTAACAAGAAATATAAAGAGATCCAATGACGAGAACCAATACCCTACAATATTCACACTAGAAACACGTTACATTTTTCAAAAGAAAGTCTAAACCTTTGGAAAAGCAAACCAAGATTTATGACAGAGTCAACATCATTACAAATTTTAAATCCAAAATTGGTTGCATTTTTCTAAAAGAGATGCACTACTTCAAATACATTAAGATACTGAACTCTGATGATGTGCTTAAATGGGAAGCTGAAATCTATGGTTAGAATTGTCTCTAACGGTCTGATCTATGAACACAGCCTTTTTTTTTTTTAATTTGAGTTGGTTTTGAACCCTTCTTTCCTAATTCTGCTAAGTTTTTCAGATGTGAACAAAGTGAGTCTCCAGATTTGCAGCTGAAACCATTGAGATTTTGCTTAAACGCTCCCCCCTCCAAAAAAAAGAAAACAACCAACCCATATGAAACAAAAAAACCCACAAATCACTAATTTCTGCCAATATTCACCTCCTAGGGAAGAAAATTACATTTCAAAACAGTGCAGAGATTACTGGTGGTATTTCTGACAAAAAAAAAAGTAGTGCTCACTTCTGGAGAGAGTATCCCTTAACCCCCTCATCAGGCTCATTCAGTAATTCAGCTGGCTAGTCTCTTCCCTAATTTACTGAGGACTGCCCAATTGCATCGATTCCACTGGTTTGATTTCTCACTTGGTCTGCAACAGGATAGAAGGCTGTACCACAAGGAGATCAGGCCTCTATCAGGTCTCTATCAAGACTTACATGAAGACCAGTTAAACGCCTCTCACTGCTGTTCTGTAGGTTTAAATGACATAAAATCACCTTACTGTCAAATATTTACTTAACACATTGGCACTGCATGGCAGGTGAGGGGGAAGGCTGTCTTGTTTATTTCAGTCTTGACACTAGGTTACCTCTGTTCTCACACAGTAGTAGTGATAACCATGATGCAGCAGCAAACTGCTCACATTTTAGATACCCAAATGCTTCCTCGCATACAGGAAGAATAATATAAAAATATCACTGCATTACTGGCCTTGAAACTGTGATTTTTAAAGGGTTTTTACGCAGAGCCAGTTAAGAATGTTTCATTTTAAGGCAAATGTTGGCACCATGAAAAAGTTACCTTGTTTGACCTTGGTGAGAAAAAAAAGGAAAAATATTTCTGAAATATTCCAGTTAGGAAACATTTCCATTGCATCTCACAGCAATGGTGCCTCCACTCTCTTCCCTAATCCACCCTACCCAGGTGCCTGCTTACAAGACACAGAAGCAGTTGCATCACAGGCACCTCTAGCTATGACATTGTGCTGGTTTTGGCTGGGATAGAGTTAATTTTCTTCATAGTAGCTATTATGGGGCTGTGTTTTGGATTTGTGCTGGAAACAGCATTGATAATACAGAGATGTTTTCTTTATTCCTGAGCAGTGCTTACACAGAGTCAAGGCCTTCTCTGCTTCTCACACCACCCCACCAGCAAGTAGGCTGGGAGTGCACAAGAAGCTGGGAGAGGACACAGCTGGGAGAGCTGACCCCAACTGACCAAAGGGATATCCCATACCACACGACGGTGTGCTCAGCTTATAAAGCTGGGGGAAGAAGAAGGGAGAGAGGGACATTCAGGGCAATGGCATTTGTCTTCCCAAATACCCATTATGCATGATGGAGCCCTGCTTTCCTGGAGATGGCTGAACACCTGCCTGCCAATGGGTAGCGAATGTATCCCTTGTTTTGCTTTGCTTGTGTGCACAGCTTTTGCTTTATCTGTTAAACTGCCTTTATCTCAACCCATGAGTTTTCTCACTTTTCTGACTCTCTCTCCCATCCCAACCAGGAGGAGTGAGCAAGCAGCCGTGTGGTGCTTAGCTGTTGGCTGGGGTTAAACCACAACAGACACACTGCTGATCATGACATCTGACAGAGAGCAGAGAGAGCGGGAAACAGGAATCCTCAACTCCAGCTCTGATAAGGTACAATGTCAGAATCAAGACATAGGAAATATTTTTCCTTTAGGATAGTTAGATCTTTTATGATCAAACTGACATTTTTTAAGAAAGGAGAAGTTATTGTTATGCAAATTTAATTTAGCAATGCCAAATTTCTTCTTAGGAAAAAAAACCCAACAAACAAACAAACAAAAACAGAAAGGGGAATTCTACATTGATGTGCAGTGGTATCAAATCAGTCATGATGAAATAGCATCTGCCTTAAGACACAAACTGAGCCATTCACTTGAATGACATTATGACTGCCTGCATGAAGGCAGAATCTGGTTCTCAAGATAACGTTTCACTACATTAAGATTTTTTTATTTAAAAATAAAGCTTAATCTAATTCCATTTTCTGTAGTATAATTTACTCAGTGTGATCAATTACAGGTTGCATATAAAAAGTACACACACACACTGCATAGCACTATTCAGTTCTTAGTATCCTGCTATGTTCTATACGCTGGTACTCTTCCCTAGTGTGATGTCTGTATTTAATGGAGCCCATGAACAAGCACTATGCCGACACCAAAGACACCCAGCTGGTACCCAGAGGTCGCACCCTCCATCAGTTCTCCTCCTGCTGGTCATAACACCACTCACTGTTATCTGATTATCTGAATTGAACCCAAAGACGTGATTGCTTTGAAAGGAGGAGGTCTGCCTCTGTACTATCTAACACAGGGAACAGAAGGGATGATGCACATGCCTATTTCACACAGGTGTGCTTGCTATGGGGATATAATATTGTCTCCGTTTAAGGGTCAGAGAGAGAGAGAGCAGGATTTTCTCTCTATTGCCCCTACCCCTCCCAGGTGGAGGATTAAGAAAAAGGGAATAGAGAGAGAATAATAAAAAAAAAAATGCTTTGCACAAGGTTCGAAGTTAGGACTGTAACAAGTTTAATGAAAACAAAGGGGAAAGGAAAAGGCAATTAATAAGGGACAAAGGATAATTATATACAAAACCCGATCCCAGTAGTCCCGAGTGGAAGTGTCCGAGCAGTGCCTCGTGGTCACTGTGACTGCTGTGACTCGTCACCAGGGACCGCAGTGGTGCCAGGAGCGGATGGTGGTGGATGCTGCCGAGCATGTGGAGCTAGGCCCAGCCGTCCCGAGATGCGACAGGAAGCAGCCCAAGAAACCAGGAAAAGCCCGCGAAAACCTCGGTTTTTTATAGACTGTGGCCGGAAAGGGGAGGGAACAGTACTGATCTCTGACCCTCCAGGGTCCTACAGACACCACCTGTCCTTCCCTTTCAGGCTGGTAACCCTTAAACCATAACAAATATATTTAAAGTATCAAAGTCTTCCCAAAACAAACACCCCAATCAAACAAATTAATCAATCTAACAGAAGATAACCAGACTTTTACAAGATGCCTCCATGTACATTCTTGACTGATATATTTTTCAGTATTTTAAAATATCCACATTCTTAATGACAGCTGTAACTTCCAAAACTCATGCTCAAATCTCTTGCTTCTTTGTCATTAGAGAACCAGTCCTCAAGGGCTGTGCTTATTAGACTTTTCTCTAGTGACATTGAGCCAATTATACTGTCAAGACACCTTTGTGTCTTGAATACCAAGAAAAGGGTCGGTGGCTTTTTCAGCAGAGCAGACTGGTAAACCTGTGATACAAATATTTTGACTGCTTAGTCACTCCAGCTCCAATTCTAGTGAAGGGTCTAGAGATTGATCTGTGTGTGCAAATGTCTTGGTGAGTGGAGAGAAGAAGGGGTTGGGAATAGGAAAAAATATAGATTGCTTACCAGTAATAGGAATTAATTAGTTAATGTTTATAAAGCACTTTGAGATGAAAAGCAGGACATGAGTCTAAATATTATTAAATAATTTAAGCTCTCTGATTAGGGGGATCATGGAATAACAGCAGGGATTTTTGTTGTCTGTGTGTCTGACTATTAAGCTTGTTTTGCTTATATCTATCTGACCATTTGTGAAATAGTCATGAAAAAACACCCAACAGAGTAACCAACAAAACCAGTGAATCAGAACTGCTGATAAGGCCATAGGCACAACAGTGTGTGACTTCTGCCTCAAATACAAAACTCTTTCAGGTCAAATACACTGTAAAATACATGGGAAATAAACACTCATGCATTAGGGGATGAAATTCTAACCCCCACATTAATGTCAGTTCCTAAAAACTCCACCAGCCCTGAATTATGTCACTGTGAATCTCATTGTGCCAATTACTGGCACTTCAGTATGTGCCACAGAGGAATAAAGCAAGTACAGCACCAGCAGTCCTTGCAATTACTTCAGACACCCGTAAAGTCTCAACAATACCTAGTGCTAAAAATTACAAATCATCTAGCAAGGACTACAGCTCTGAGTAATAAACAATGTGCACTGGCAAAGAAATCTTGTTGAACAAACTTCACTTCTACTGGATTGCAAAATTAGGGGATGCAAAGAGTACGACAGGCTTTTTCTTTGGGGATTTTATTAAGGCATTTGCTACAGCAGGTTCCGGTCATACTCAGTTCAAACTGCCTCAGACATAGGCAGTCACAGGATGGAAAATTGGCAGAAGCTCTATAAACAAAGGATAACGATCAGCAGCGAAGTGTTAGAAGAGGTGACAGAGTTTAATGGAGCACTGCAGGGACCACTCGCTCCTGTCTCATTTAGAAAAGCTAAATAAAATTAAGCACCGAGCAGTAAAAGGGCCAGTTAAAGGCAGGCACACTCCCCGACCATGTGGAGTACTACAACTAAACAGTTACCACAAAATTTGCTGAGTTCTGTGTTTCTCCACAGCAACATATGAAATATGAGAAATAAATATTATTTGACAGTGAGTCCATTGGCAAGTGTAATATATTGCCACAAAATAAGATGGACTTGGAGGTAGATGAAAGTCTATATGCCTGAAGGAAATAATCTACACCATCAATAATGAATATGAGAGAAAAAATCAAGTATCTGGGAGTATTTGGGAGAGATACTAGAGTACAAGCCTTTAATTGCACACAGTAAGTCAGTTGATATATCTTTGCAGGTCTCAATATATGTCATTTTCTGAGTTAAAGACTCTAAAAAGCAGTATTTCGAAAGTTGTATTTGATTTGAAGAAGGGGTAAGGAACGGTGGAAAACCTTACCTGCTCTGTTACAAAAGAAATATTTTTCTTATGCTCCTCCATTAAATACTCCTAAGAAGCATCCTAACAGCACTTTGCTGTGCCTGGCTTTAACACAGATATGAAGGGAGAAATCTTAAAACTTCTTTTGAATCCTACTGTATAGGACTTCCTAGGGACACTGAACTTGGAGCTATATGAAAATGATTGCCCCTATGCTAGATGTCTAAGAGGCTAAGAAGGATGAGTAACAGGGTTCCTTGACAGGCTGATGTTAGAGCTGTGATTTCTACTGTACCTAGAGTCCATCTCTGGCCTTAAAAAGCTACTGTGGTCAGTATTTAAGGCTGCAGATGGAGAGGAGAAAACCAAACTGGTGGAGGCTGCTTGTGCAAAACCCACTAAGTCCAAGTTTTACTGTGAAAGACACATTCTGGACCCTTTGCTCATCCCACATGAATACTCCCTCAGGCACTCCTACTTTCCAACACCTGAGTGTTGACTGCAATACAGATCTTACTATCCAGCTCCTGGCACAAACATTTTTGATGGCTAATGCAGGGAACTTCAGAAGTAAGAGATTTGATTAGGAGAGTGCAATGCATTCCTTTAACCATCATGAGCTATAAGAAGTGTAAAGTTCAGTTTCAACACATAGAAAATGCCCACTGATGCTGAATAGAAAACCAGAAAAATTACCTTCCTGTCAAAATATTTGTTCACACCCTTAATTTCAAATACGTAATTCACTAATTTACTGTGATTTAAAGATGACACCTTGCTAAATGAGAAACAGCTTACTATCAAAGCAGTATGAACTGAACTTCTCATAGCAAGACACACGGTAAATTACTGTAAACGATACATGAATTTGCCTCTCTTCTCAGTACTTTCATGGAAGAACTCTCTCTGGCAACCATATTTTACCCCACTTAATTAGCTTTCCTCTTTTTACATCCCATTTAATTTCATTTCACCTCATTACCAGTGAAATCTATGCAAATCTATCCACTGCCAGTGTGTGACCTATCATGGAGCTGTGGGAACCTGCAGTCGATCTGCTATGTGTGGGTGGACCCTGGTGCTGAGATCTGGCAGAACTGGGCTCCAGTGCTGAAATGACTGTCTTGACCTTTCCTTGTTATGTGCAGCCCTGCAGGCAGTTACCCATCTTTACAAGGTGTCAAAATAAACTTCTTTGGTAAAGAGGTAAGAGTTAAGATAAAAATTGGAAACTATGGCTTTTTAGTTAACTCTTTTGCTAGCTTACCAAACTATTATCTGATGCCAGGAGATGATGTGGTCAGTGCTAAAGGTTTCTTTCCAGTAACGTGAAGATACACTGAAGACAAAATGCAGCTTTCGACTGCCGTAGCTTTCTCTGGGCTGGGCTTGGTTACAGGTGAGAATTCTACCACAACAAAAAAGCCTCTCAAGCAGGCATGATCCCTGTGGGCCCTGTGACCAGAGTCTGGCTCTGGAACGCTTCTGTGACATCAGGGCACAATCCCTTCTTGTCAGGTCTTCTCCCTCTCTGCTCATCGGGGGATTCTCTGCCTTTCTCAGCCTCAGAAAATGAAACCAAGGACACATCAACCTGAGATTTGAGGAATCTGCTAGACAAAATTATTCTGGGGTGAAAAAAGTCACATCAGGAAATTAGTTTTTCCTCCTATTTTTGAACAACCTGCAATTGTTGTAAAGATTCAGATTTACAGAGGTTCAGCTGAATGCAAAGCAGGCACTCTGGCCACACAGAAGCAGGCAAAACGCACACTAAAGTAAACCCTAGTGCCAGGGCAGGGTTTTAGACACGCAGGAGGCTTTTCTGCCGGGCAGTATGAAACGGAGCACCCCGATTTTAAGGAGGAGAGAGACCTGAGTGAAAGCCAGAGCCACGCAGAAGCACTACTGAAGACCAATGCACTTCCGCACTTGGGCCGCCAAGGGCTTCCCGGCTGGAGCCCAAATCCCGACCAACGCAGCACTGCTCCCGCCAGCTGCTC
>NW_010156850.1:0-222 GCF_000695765.1 Mesitornis unicolor
GGGTGCCATTGGGTGCCCCGGTGCCTCGCCACGAGCAGCCCCAGGCTCGGATCTCCCCCTGCACCACTGCTCTTCCCCCCTGACTGACTCCCATCTCCTCCCCCAGGAGAAGAAAATCGTCCTGACGTACTTCGCCCCCACGCCAGAAGCCTGCAAACACCTCTGGAAGTGCGGGATCGAGAACCAGGCCTTCTACAAGTGAGTGCGGGGCGGGCGGGCGCG
>NW_010156851.1:0-6903 GCF_000695765.1 Mesitornis unicolor
GCGCCGGTGTGTGACGGTTGCAATCTCACCCTCCTAGGGACGTTGCTTGCGGTAGTTGCGAAAGTGCCGCCGTGTCATTTCCCTGCACGTCACTTGGCTTGTTTGCCTTTAATTGAGCAGGAAGTTAGAGCAGAGTGCGCGTTCAGTTAACCTCTTGCAGAGGATGTTTGTTGGAGCTCTCGGGAAATGCGCCTGCTGCTTCCTCACAGGCAAAATGGCACTTGCAGGAAAAAGCAGCGTGACACCTTTTATAATGGCCATTACAGTGTTTGTGGCAGGGGGGGAATGTCACTGGCATTCGAAAACTGAATAAGCGCAGAGAAAGACGGAGCCTTAATATCGTTGCGGTTCTGTTTTCAAAAAATTGCTCATCTTCCCCTCTAACATGGCACAGGCATTTTCAGGTAATAAATGGAATCTAGAAGTACCATCTACTGTTATATTTGATGCGGACTAAATAGTTGCTCACATGTTGACTCATACTAATGACTCATTGCATGCAGTTGTACCTATGTGCATATTCTTTTGCAGTTTCCCACCCTAGTCGAAAAGAAAAATCCGGTGTGTTTAAACTGATGTAGAGAACCTGTGAGAAATTAAAATAATGCATATAGTGGGAATGGAAAAACATTACTGATTTTTTTAATCTGAGGTTGAGTGGGGTTTTTTTTCCATAAATCAATAAAAACAATCACAAGTACAATCTGTAAAGACTCTTGGATTTAATTTAATCGAGCCCAGAACATTGTAAAGTGTAATTCACTAGAAGTCCAGTAAGTGGCACAAACAGACCTTCCTAAAATTGCTTAGTATGAAAAATCTTCCAAAATGCACTATGGGCAGCATGTTGAACCACGTCCTTTTTGAAGATGCATTTAGCAAAAATTATTTTAAAAGTTTGCCATGAGCACAAGTGAAGATGCAAGTTTTATAGAGACATCTTTCTGACAACAATATTGTCAAAGCTGGAATGGCCTCTCCAGTGCTGACACTGCACACAACTTTCAAAATACTTTCTTCCCACACTAAAACCCTACATTATTCTGCAGGAATAGACCCATGTGTTGTAGTGTTCCACGCCATTGCATGGGTTTTCCTCTTCTCACTATCCCAACCATTGTCTTGTAACATCATAATGCTTTGTTAGCATTTTTTCCTTAAGTGCTGGTGGTGACACACAGAGAGAGGTATTTTGGAAGTATTTCTTGTTATATCATGGGGAATGTAATGTGAAAGGCTGTGACTCATACTTTCCTCTGCATGCTGTCCTGTGAAGCTAGGAACATAAAGCAGTTATCAGTGGAGAGTCAGTTCCCGAGTCTTAGCTGTTCCTACTCCCTTTCGGTCTGTTTCAATTGTATGTTAGTTATTTGCAAGCAGAAGGGAAGGGGGACAATCTGCTAAGCCTGTTGATTCAGAATGTGAAGGCAAATTTTTTCTTTGTTTAAGAAAATATCTTCACAATGTAGAAAGCAGCACCACAAAAAAAAACCGACAAAAAAAAACCAAACAAAAACCACCCTCCCCCCAAAAAAAACAAACACCACCAAAAAAACCCCCAACAAAACAGAAGTGCTATCCTCCTTCACCTCTTCCTCCTAGCTTTCCCTTCTTAAATGTCTTTCCTGCAAGGAGCCTCTGGTGCTTGAGGAAGACTTTAAGAGTCACAGTTTACATTAAAAATTGGAAGGAGGGGCACACAGGATGATCTGAAAACAGGATGTGCTCTGGACACATTTCTCTGGTTCTCTATTTTGGTTGTACTTGGGGATTCATTTCCTTTTTGTAACTGCTTGTAGTTCGGTGACCTGCTGAATGAGTCAATTCTAACGCGCTACCTTCGGTCTTACGATTGAAGCTTTTTTTGAAGTGTACTCTTTAGAAAGCAGAAATGCAGCACTGAGTTTAAGTTGCGTGGAAATGCAGTCTGTATCACAGTGGTGTAGCCTACAGAGACAGAGAGAGATTCAGGGCTAAAAGAATGACTTCACCTTTCCAGCCTTCTCCCAGCAAACAAAGACTTTGATCTCATTTTAGAGAAAATAAACATTACCTGTCTGGCAACAGAAAATTTCCAAAAGCTGATCTGGAGATGTTTAAAAATAACACAATGGCATTTGGGTTGGTTTTTTTCTGCACTGAGTGGCAGTCTCTTGCTGTTTCAAAGCTGAATCTGTCTCTCTGATGTGGCAGTCTCCTGCTGTGCTGGTAGAGCCAGCAAGTGCCCACTGACACCCAGTGCTACCCAGTTCTGCTCCCTTTGTGGCCTTCTGGAGCTGAGTTTGGGTGAGTCCTTAGGATTTGCTAGCTGATGTTGTGAGAACACAGGCTTCTGGGGAGGTTTACTACAAAACCTCATTTAAACTGACTGTGGTCAGTGAGTACTGACTGATTTAAAAAAAAACAAAACAAATTCGTCCTAATAATGCTTATAGTGGTTTGTCAAGGATACTAAAATGTGGACGGGTGTCTCTGTAGTACTGTCATAAAGATGCTTTAGATCTCCACACGCTAACCAGCTCTAAGCTGCACTCAAAATAAGTAGGTTGACTTCAAGTGGTATGTTTGATCTGGAATGTAATCTGCCTGTGGTTTTGCCTGTACTGCAGAATTAAGTATTATAATTGTAATTGATTATAAATTAATGGTGTAAACCATGGCCTGTAGTCATTTGGTTTAAATACGCTTATGCCAAGATAGTTTAGAGTAGCCCTGGAACTTGAAGAAGGTTCACTTTTAGCACTACTGTAATAACAAACCTTGAAATTAATGGAACTTACAGATAAGAGTCTTACAGTGCTTTTCCTTTCTGGAATTGAGCTGTACAGTCATTAAGTATTTTTTCCCAGTGATTACTTGATTTAAACTCTTCTATATAAAGTTCTGCAGCATATACATATGGAAAATTTGTATCTTTAGATCACTAGAGTAAGGCGAGTACTGTTCTTTGTAAAGACCAAGAATATTAAACCTGTGCATTGATCTTCTTAAAACTAGGACTTAGGAGCAGGACTTATCAATATAGCAAATGCAATGAGACAAAGTGTAGAATGAGCACAGAAGTATATACCTGCAGTGAAAGACATTATTTACTGGAACTGGGGAATAGGTGGCTCTTTTGTAAATGAGTGTTACATGATGATCATCAAACAGTAATAAATCACAGAGGCATCTGCCAGAACTAGAGTTGTTAAAGATATATGTCAAAATATTATCGTATTAGCCAGCAGAGTCCAAAAGCTAAGGAGGAAAGCTCATGTTAATGATTTGCAGTTAGGTGGCATTCGGGGCAAGACTGCCTCATGAGATTATCGTTGGTAGGACTTGGACCTGTGGATTACAATTAGTGCCAGATAACAGCATTCTCTTTCTAACCAGCGTGTTTTAAACTCTCTAGGTTTTTTGAAACCTTGTACTTAAACAATTAAGGTGTAGAATTTCCTACAATTTTGTATGCATTGAACAGAAGAGCTTGATTAAAGACAGATTTTCACACAGTTCTCTTTTTACTTAACCAGTCTCACCTTTGAACTGAGGCGGGGGGGGGAAGGATTTTTGAAAGGTAGAAGTAATGATATCTATAATTCGAGAAGTAAAAATGAGAGTAGGAATGAAGTAACAATCTAATTACTTTTTTCTTTAAAATATAGATGTTGGAAAAATAGTCACAACTATTTTCTAAGGTTTTAAATGTGTCTGTAAAGATTGTTGACTTAATTGCTAATGAATAGAGGGAATAATTGCATTTGGCTATTCATATTAGTGCCTTTCTTAAACTGAATGCTTTAACAAATGCACTTCCCATGCACCTCAGAGACTAATGGAATTCTGCTGTATCTTGGTTGGGACTCAACATTGGTTTGTTGGATGAGCTTCAACTGTGCTATTGGGGCAAAACTGTTAGGGAGGTCATTTAGGGGTTGTAAAGGGTTTTAAAATTCTCTTCTTTGTAATGCACAGATCAGCATCACGCTTTTACTGTGCTACCTGCTTTTATGTAGTGACAAAAAGGTAAATTATAGTATCGGTTTCTATTTCATACATGTTCAGTGTTCTCCTCAGTGGTTCTCTCCTATCAGAAAAAAATGAAATGCTTAATTGTAGTTGAACTTCTTGACTGTAATGCAATATAAAACCAATGTTGCCTTTTCCAATTTGGTGCAATAACAAAGACTGGGCTTCAAAGTATTTTCATGGAACAGGTATCACAGTGGCTCACTGATTGAGTCTTAACAACTTTGACCATACTCCTCAAAGTTTTACTAACATATTGCAAGGTAAACAATTGTACAATTACAATTTCTCCATATTTTAGAAAATATTTTTAAAATTATATTTTATTTTTAAAGTTCATGGTTAAGTAAATATCTGTCTCTTAAATCTGGCAAACTGGCACTTTTCCAAATCATAACAGAATGCAGTATTGCAAAGCACCAGTGTAATGAAAGAGGGAAGTAATTTGCATTATTTTTCTATAAAATTACTCTTGAGTAACAGATGGCGATCACAAACATATTGCTCAGAGAGACATGTGGAAGCCTATTTGTTCCATAAAACTCAAGAGCGAATATTAACCCCAAAATTACTCTCCTCAATGCTAAAATACAATTGCGTAGTAATCTTCAGTATAGCTGTAATTATAGTACATAGCAACTCATGTTTCTGAAAATACAGATACAGGGAAATATTTCAGAGATTAGATTTTCATTTGCGGTTTCCTATAATCTGATTATTCTTTCTAGTCTGAAATAATTAACCAATTTGGTTTGACTGCTTCAGTGTCCGGTTGTCATTATAATTTATAAACTTAAATCTTGTAATAAGTATTGCAACAACCCATCTTAACATCTAAACAGTACACAAATGAACCAAGAAGTCATGTTTCCAAATTCCACTCTGAACAGGGCAGAGGTCTCCAAGTGTGGAAAAAAAAACCCAAACCCAGCAATTCCCCCCATCCTTGTTTTGCTGTCTTGATTCTGCTCTATCAGATGATAAACCTGGTCTCCCAGAGGTCTCAATCAAATAAACAATGACAGTTTTACTTGAAACACAGCACAGCATCTGTGTTGTAAAATTAGATTTTGATGCAATTAACTGAAAGTTAGATTACCATTCATGACAAACTCTTACTGAATTCACCTTGTACAGAGCTTTACATCAGGTCTGTCATTGGATTTTTGATGGTTTGTTGTCACAAATATATATTGACTGGGAACGCCACCAAACAGACACCCTTAGCAAGAAAGATTTTGAATAATTAATAACTAGGAGCAGGACAGCTTTTGCTTTTTCAAGGTTTATAATGGCTGAAGGTATTGGTTTGGAGTGACTCCTCAGAATACTTTGCACGGATATGGCAGTAGCTAGGCATTAGACTAGTTTAGCCCCCTTTCACCCCATAAGATTGTAGGTTAATGTCATGGAGTGATTTTTTGTGTGCTTGGAATATGGAGGCTAACCATGTATGACGGAGCTTTAATATTTCAGCCTAATTTTGCTTGATTCTGCATAGAACTCAGCAAATTTATTGGCCAAATTAACACAAAAAAAGAAAAGTGAGAACTACAGTTGTAAGCTGGGTAATAGATCTGGGTGCAGATGGGAGACACTTCCGAGCAGGTATCTCTGGCCTGCTGTTAGGAGGTTGAACCACACTTGCACCCCCCAATCCCAATGCAGAGGGTGCTTGCAAGTAAGGAGAAATCATGGGGGCTCTCAGGGCCCTCTAACACTGCGCCTCGCCCCTGCCTCGCTCCAGGCAGCTGTTGAACGGGGTGCCCTGCTGGAGGAGGAGGCAGGAGGGGTGTCCTGGTCAGCGGGTGCCAAGGGCCCTTCCTGCACCCAGGTGCAGGGAAGCCTGGAGGGAGTTGGAAAGGAAGCTGGTAGCTCAGGCCTTGCAAGATGACAGTCCCTTAGTGAGCGATTTGGGGAAAAAGGCTCTTTCTCCTTTGTTTTCCTAAGAGGGAAGTGAGAGCTGCTGTAGTATTTATGGTGTTAGATTTCTGTTTGTAGCTCGTCTAAAGCCTACGGTTTTAAAATTAATTAAAGTGATAGCTCTTCACTGTCATTTTAAAGTATTTCAGTAATGCTATTTATTTTTATAGTGCCTTGTGACATCCTGTGAGGGGCACAGCATAATGAATACATAATGAGGCTGCCTCCCAAAAAGAGATAATTATCGGTGGAAAAAGGGAAAAGTGTTTAACTGAAGTGCTCTAGAATAGCCACGTTGTTGTAGAATACTCACATTTTTAGTGCTACTTGAGACTGCGTGAAAATAGTTTTTCTGTTGTGTGAACAAGAGTTTCTTCCCTCCTTGATGCTCCCAAAGCAACACATAAACATTTGAGGTCACATACACACACACATTTCACCTGTGCGTATTGGTGATGTGCAGCATTATGGCACCATGTATTGTGTCACTTGAGCAGATAAATACACTTCTCTATTTACAAATCTAGCTAGTTTCCAAAGAGAATTTAGCCCAGTCCCTCGCAGAATGAGGCCATCTGATTGCTCGGTGATAGCAGTTCTTGAAGGTTCACTAAACTCGGGGTGGATGTGTTTCTGTGTAGAAAACTCATGCATCTGCTGCCATTTGAGCACCCAGACTGTAACGTCTCAGACCTAACGGTCTGCGCGCTAAAGGCCCCAAACTGGAAGAGATCGGAGACTTCTGCGGTGCGGGCGATGCCACCGCCCTGCGCCCCACCCGGTGCCGCTTCAGCCGGTGGCAGGGGCGGGGCGGCTCCGCGGGTGTCTGCCGCTATCGCCGCAGACTACAGTTCCCGTCGGGCCCGCGCCGCTTCCGGCGCGCCGTGACGGGGCGGTGCTGCCTCCCGTGAGTGGGCGCCGGGCGGGGCGGTGTGTCCCTCCCTCTCTCCCTCCCTCCCTCTCTCC
>NW_010156852.1:0-324 GCF_000695765.1 Mesitornis unicolor
GGATTTGTGATCACTGGGCGCCAGGCATTTGTTTCTGCTTCATTTCCAGGAGCGTGTCGGGGTTTCTCATCCAAGAGGGGACACGTGTAAAAGCCAGAGACACTTAAGCAGACCCTTATCACCCATGCGTGCCAGGTACACTCTGCGTTTTTGGGTTACTGACTGTGCGAGACAGGGACCCGTATTCTTTCCTGTCCCTTTCGGTTTACACACAGTGAAAGGAGAGGGAGAGATCATGCAAGCTGGAAGTCGAGGAAGGACAAGCGGGTGAAATGAGCGACGCGGGAGAGCGGTGCGCAGGCGGACGGGACAGCCGAAGCGGCG
>NW_010156852.1:373-618 GCF_000695765.1 Mesitornis unicolor
CCGACCTCAAACTCAGGAGCTGTTTCCACGACCTTTAACGTTCTTTTTTTTTTGTGGAGAAATAATAACTAATCCCACCAGCTCTTTCTACGCTATTAGCAGCCCTGAGAGGAGAGGTCTCTGCAATTGTGGGTTCCCACCACGGTACCTTTTCAGCCTCTCCGGCGCGTCGGGGATTTAGCGGAGCGGCAACAGTTGCGGCCGATGGACGGAGCCTCTGTGCTCCTCGCCGGGAACCGCCGCCG
>NW_010156852.1:1028-2539 GCF_000695765.1 Mesitornis unicolor
ACGGGGAGCCCGGTGGGGGGGGGGCGCCTGCCGTGAAGCCACGCCAGGCATAATGCGGTGAGGATAGAGGGGGTGTCAGGAGGTGGAGGGAAGTAGGGGCCGCAGCCGGCTCCCAGCATGTCCGGGAGCCTGCACGTACCATTTTCCCGAGTGCACCCCGCTTTGGAAGCGGCGTGTCCTCCTACCTGTCCGGGTTTTTCCCGTGCGCTGCCTTAAAGAGGCAGTGGAAAGCTGGGGGGTCCAGCCCCGGGTCCCCTCGGGGTCGCAAAATAGAGGCTTGCTTTGCCGGAGAAGAGAGAGACAGCTGAAATTCGTTTAAAACAAATTCAGGGATGTCGGTGACGGGTCCGTAAATCCCCTTTGCGCGATTCTCCCTCCCTCCCTTTACAAAATGAGTCCTCGACCGCTGAGTGTCTTGATGCCGGGCTACTTCTGCAGGGTTAAAACTGTGCTTGTTTGTAAACGAAAACCTCCCGGTCCCAGCGGTCCCCCAGCCAGCCTCAGCAGCAAGGTCGCAGCCGCAGCGGTAGCGGACGGGACGGGGAAACCGAACTACCGCAAACATTACTCTGAGCAGAAACGCAGAGAATCGGTCTTCTCTCCCACCTCCGACCTCTGCGCACACACCCTCTGCCTTTCGCGAAGGGGAATGTAATGCCGTTCGCTCCCTCCCGCGATGGGGACTGTGGCAAAAGAGAAAGGCGCTAACGAGGTCTGAGCTGAGTCCTCCCCACCTCAACGCTACCGCGCTCGGTCACCCAACGATTATTGGGGATATACCTGGCTCCGCTTCCTCTCCTTCCATCTCATAACCACAGCGGCTGAATTTGAACGGGAGCGGCTGTTCGCCCTAGCCAGAAAGGAGATGTTAAAACCAGTTGCATGGACTTAGATCTGAGAAAGGCTCTTCTTAGCACCCTAAAATGTGAGTACAGAATCTGCACGCCAATTCCTCCGTAGGCGCTTTCACTTTAGGCTGCCTTAGCTGGGCTGTAGCTGCATGTAATGTCCAGGTCGCTGGGCAGAGTGCAGCGGCAGGGCTAGCCCCTTCCCGAGCACACTATATTAGCTTGCGTCCCAGAGTAATGGCAAATTAGTGACATCTGGATCCAAATTCTGTATAACTGCTTTTAACTTTAGGGAAAATCTCCCTATGAATGCCTGAAGAGAGAGCACATACGGGCTGCAAAGCCACGGCACGGTGCGAGTCAAGTCGTAGTGACTTGCGAGGAAACCAGGCGATCGGGCGAGCAGCTTTTTTTGGCGTTTACGAAAAAGCACATTCATTGCAATAATATTTCAGAGCAGGAGACCCGAATCGCCTGCTGAGGTTTGCCCCTAGTCCAACGGGAACACTTTGCCTGGCCACTGCCGGCTCTTTCCGTTTGGCCCCGGGAAAGTTTTTATTTGAGCTGACCGAAACCTGTGCCGGCCCTCGCTGCCGCCCGGCGGCGAAGCCTGGGGTTTCATCCCACATTGCCACATTGCCGAGGGCCCACTCGGGAAGCGCC
>NW_010156852.1:2717-2934 GCF_000695765.1 Mesitornis unicolor
GATTCGTGTCCACGAGTGAGTGCCAAGATAGCGCTGCAGTTACCCGAAAATCTCTTGCTCGGCTGTGCCTCCACTGTCTTGGTGTAGACAGTAGTCTGCTTGGGAGGCCCGCACCACTCCCATAAGAGACGCCAGTAAAGACAGGAACCGATTCACCCCAACTTCCGCGCTGCGTCTTTCCGCAAGCCCCTACGACCACCGACCCTGCGGGCCTCCT
>NW_010156852.1:3029-3883 GCF_000695765.1 Mesitornis unicolor
GGACCCGCGTGGGAGGAAGGGAGGGGGGGGGGGTGTGTGTCTCCGAGGGGCTCTTTTATCGGCAGCAGTAACGAAGAGTTAAAACCGCCGCGATCTTCACATGGCAGGAAGAAACACATCTTCCCCGCAGATGTCCACTACGGTGGCAAGGACTGCAGGGAGACCAAGCAGATGACAAACCACTCCAAGTTTTCGTTTCTTTCTTTCCTTTTTATTTATTTATTTTTTCTTTCCTTTTGGCGGGGGGGCAATATACTTTCCCCTTAAAATCGGAGGGCTTTAACGTGGCCGGAAGGCTGCCGAAATTAACCTGCTACTCCCGCTATTTTTTTTTTTAATGAATCATAGCGACTTATGCCAGGATCCTCGGCCTACCTGCCCCCTATCCCCGAACCTGGGGGAACTGAGCGAGTTTCCCAGGGCACTTCGAGCGTACACCTTTCTCGACCCGGCCCCTTCAGGCGATCAAACTTCGTCCGGGACTCACGGAGACAGTTTGCAACCCGTTACTTATTCACGTTTTTATTTATTTTTGCGTTTTGTTTAAAACCCGGGTGTATCCCATCACAGACGGCACTAAGACCTGTTCCGACTGAAAAAAAGGAAAACAGGAGAGACGATCACTGCGCGTAACTAAATTAAGGCAAACAACAATAGCTTGTTGTTCCGTGATTTGGGGCGAAAGGAATAATTCAAAGCTTTTGCTGCGCGCAACGCGCTGTTCCTCAAGGGGACCGGCCAAGGATTTCAGATATGTAGCGGGTAACTCGATTATGCTAACAAACTCCGCTTGAAAGAAAACGTTTGTTGGGCAGCGGGGCGGGGGAGCGGGGTGCTGTGGGCCGGTGGGGGCC
>NW_010156853.1:0-646 GCF_000695765.1 Mesitornis unicolor
CGCCCCGCCGCCATGGAGCGCGGAGTGAGGGACTACAGAGCCCAGAGCCCACCGCGCCCAGGCGGCCGGGCGTGGGCGCTGCTTCAGGGTCGGCCTGCGTGTAGGGGCGTCTCTGCCTTCTGTGAGGGGGAACCGGCGGGTGGGATTTTGCCGCGGGGGGATCCCCAGAGGAGGGGCCCCAAAAGCAGTGCTTGAAGCCCCGTGTCCTCCAGCCTACCCACCTGGTGGTGTTTCCTGCCTCGGCCCTCAGGGACAGCACAGGCCGCCGTGGGGTGAAACCCTTCTAGTGGGCCTTTGCTTTGAGTGGTGCCGTTTCCTGGTATCCTTGTGTGTTCCCAGGGTAACTGGAATTCCAAGCTCACTCCCAAGAAACTGGGAGAGCACTGCCCCTATCCCCACTCAAAGGCGTTGGAAAAAAGACCTACATCACTGAGCAAAATGCTGTTCAACACGCACAAATACACTGGGGGAGCCAGATGGCACTCCAGAAACTGCCCATGTCTCCTCTTTTAAGGGGAGGTTTACGTGCTCACTCTTCCTTTCGGGTGGGAGTTGTGCCCTTGCCAATGCACCGGTTACCGCCATGGCCGGCCAGCCATGTGGAGACAACCCATGTGGCAGGGGCCCACTCCCCCCCCGGCCACCA
>NW_010156853.1:677-5222 GCF_000695765.1 Mesitornis unicolor
CCCATGTGGCAGCTGCCCACTGCCCGACTGCCAACCATCTTCGGGTGGGGAGGACACAAGCGGTGCTAGGGCTGCAGTGGTACAAGTCTGCCTTTAAAAAGGTGCGCTTCTGTTACAAAGCTTGCCAGTCCTCGGGAGGTGATTAATGACTTTGCAGATGTACAATAACCTAGTTGCATTGGCACAGCTGCCAGAATCTGTATTTATCTCTTTTTTCTTGGCTTTTATACCAAGCTTCAGTCTGCTTAAATCAAACGGATATTTCTCTTCTGTGATCCAAGGCCTGGATCAGCACTGCAGCAGTTTTATGAATGTCAGTGTGCATTGATCTAAGAAAGTTCCTGGTCTTGGCATTTTGCAAAGAAGCTTTTCCTTTCTCCCTTGGGGAAAACGGGGCCATTTGCCACAGTACGAAACCTCTGCTTACTCTTTGCTAGCATGGCTGATGAAGCCTTTCACTGCAGTATGGGCTCTAGAGAAGGGTTGTCTAATTTTTTCCCAAGCAGCTGCAAAAGGCACTATTGGGACAGTAATGGAAGGATGGGGAGATGCTAATCACAGCGCTTGAGTCACAGAGTCATGCCACGATTTGGACAATGTCTGTGGATTAAGGATGCAGAGCTAGACACCAAGGAACCTTCTGGGCAGGCTGAGCAAGCTCAAGACACTCATCTTCAGGGACATGTCCCCCAGGATGTCTCCAGCACCTCTCTCAGAGAACTTACAGTACTACTAATGTGGGGATTTTTTTTGGCTCTTATGCATTTTTGCAAACTTGACGTCTCGGTGCAAAATTTTGTTTTATCTTTTGCTTTTCTATCATTGCCCCATGAAACCTTTTTTTTTCCAGCAGCAAAGCAGGTCTGTCATCCCTTTTTTCATCCCAGCCACTGTTTTTTGTTATCTTGGCTGGACCAGTACTGCTGTCTGTGGGGCAGATCAGAAAACTGGTTTGAGTTAAAAAATAAACTAAAATTTTTAAAACTGCAGATCCACTCTACTTGCATAATCCTTGAGCAGTTGTACTGGGACAACCAAAGAGGACAGAGATGGCCATGGATGCGAGAACAGTGAATCTTCAGACACGGAGCCCATGTCTGAGTCTGCAGATTTAGGTGAGTGCTCTGCTCACTGTAGTGGATCTTGTGCTTACTTTGAATCCTCATGCATTTAAAATAGTTTTGAACTGCTAGTTGTCACTGCAGGGTTAACCTGGGCCTATGGGCTCATTGGGCATCTGTGGCACTCATTGTACCAATAAGGTAAGGTATGAAATTATTACCAAATAAGATTTGGTATCAGGGAAACAACAAAGCTCCTTTATAAGCCAAGAAGATGTGACTTTGTTGTCCTTAAAATGAAGCTACAGTGAACAGTTCTTAAGAGCAAACCTTGACAACTGCAGAGGGAATGGAAGTAAATCCTAATTGTGCAGCTTGGCATGCACTGAGCAGAAATTAAGCCAAAGGCAGTGGCCAGCATGGTGACTGTCCCCTTGGAAACCTGCTGCAATGGCCACCTGCATTGGCATGGGGTCTTTGTGGGGCTGTGTCAATGCAAAGAGCTCTCCCTCTGCCGTCCTCTTCAGAGGGAGCTGCACGTCTCTGTGTCACCAGGCAGACATGGCACAACAGCAAACAAAAAAGGTGGAAGCAGTTAAAATAGGTTTAAAGCCTAAGTGGAAGCAAGAGGTGCTGTTGCTTAGGCTGTTAAGTTTCAGATTACGGCTAATTGTCCCAGAGCCGATGCTGGAGTTGATCTAATTTGCTAATATCTATTAGACATCAGGGTTTTAGCAATGGATTGGGAATGAGAGTCTTGCCTTTCCATGACTAATGTATAACCTGGCAACTATTGTGCAGGAAAAGAAGAACATCATCTCTAATTATCTTGATCATGGCTTCAAGCTATTTTAAGTGCAGTAGTTGCAAGACCTGGTTATGAATAGCAATTAGAGATCCCCTTGCTTGCCTCTTACTGTATTTCAGTTCATCTGTCAAGCTGTCAAGAATTAGAGGTTATTTATGACTGAATAAACTGCAGGGATTAAAACCTAATATTAAAAGTATGACATACTGAAGCCATAAAGGAGACTTTTGTAAAAATTCTCACCCTAGGGGTACCCTCAGAAGTACTTTGGCTGTGCTTTAGGAGCAGCAAGTAACCCAGACCAGTGGGAGGAACTTTGTTCTTGCAGACATCATTGCTGGAATTTGATAATGAAATGCTGTGTTGGAAACACGAGCCTGAAATACCATGAGATGGCCTTGCATCAAGGAAAAAAACAAGTAACCTACATGATAAAGCTCTGCTTCAATTTAGGACTCTGTATGACATCTGTCTTTGCACGTGTGAACACACAAGGCTGCTGTTACCTTCAGCTTCCTTCAGTCCCCTCTGTACCAACCGGAAAGAATATTGGTTTTCATTTCCTGTAGACATTGTTCTAGTAAATAACACTACTACTGTTTTCATGTGCAGCACTTCAGTAGTGCAAATTTTATTCCCTTGGAGCCTTTCCAAAGCCAAAAAATCTAATTTAATTAAGGATTGCTTCTGCAGGTAGATCCTCTGGACCTGGTTTTGTGCTCTGCCCTACCAGGACGTGGCAGGCTCCTGTGCTGAACTGTCCTCCACAACAGCCTGGAAACCCAAACAAATATTGCTTGAAGCACACCTTGTTCAGAGAGCAGTCTAAGTTGCCTGAGAAAGTTACTGTGAATAAAATGTGCAGACGACACATAACAGCACTGATTTCCATCCTGTATTCCAGAAATGCAACTGCTCTTTGCACAAATTCTGCCCCACTCCAGTGCCAGAGCTGTACCTTTGCTTGCCTAGTGGTAGCATCCTGAAAATAACGTGAAAATCGACTCTTGGGAGACAGGTGAAAATATTTCCATCCTTGATTTTTATTTTCCTTGAACTGTAATCCTCCCTGCTTCTGCTGCATGATGTTACCAACAATATCCAGCGGCATGTGGGAGCTGCGCACCCTGCACTGCTGTGCAGAAGGCTGCCCGGCGGCTTTCTAGCGGGGAGGAGGAATAGTGAAAGTTTGAGAAGAAATAGTCCCTCTACCTGCAGTGCCAGCAGAAGAGTTTGGAAGGTGGCTGTAACCGTGCCAAGCCTGCCTCATATTTTTCCATCCAAGCTCCAGCTCTGGTGCAAAACCTCCACAGCGTGCTGAGGAAGGGCTTGGGGAGCCTGGCTGATGCCTTGGGCTGTAGCTCATGCCTGAGCCACCCAGCTGCTAGCAAGGTGTTCCAGTAAGCATGTGCTGACTGGGAGAACTGGGCAAACTGGGAACCGTGCTGGTGGTAAACACCTGGGTATCCAGTCTGACTTACTGGGTTATCTGCAGTTTGGTTCAGCTTGAGTACATGGTTAGATTTCAAGATACCCATGCTGTTGTTTGAAACCTCTGGGGGGTTCATTCCTTGCTCGGTAATGATTGAAAGCAAGAGGATCATTTATTTCTGTGCTAACCACTAGATGGTCCTCTTTCTCAAAGGAAAAAGCAGCTCCAAAGTGAAGCCAGTCCTGGCTTTTCTCGAATCTGAATGTTGGTAGAGAACGGCTTCAGTTTAAGGCCACACGTAAGTAACAGTCTTATCTGTTTGCTTGAATTGACATGGCTTTCTGAATAGATCTGAATAAAACCTTTCATCAGTCCTCCAAACTCCATTAGTGCAACTGGGCCTCTCATCACTCAGCAAATACTTCCCAGTTAATGCCAGTTAAGAGTTGCCAGCTCCAGACAGCACAAGTGCCAGCGTTATCCCTCCCTCTCATTCCAGGCTAAGCAAAATCACACCAGCAATGCTTTATTTCATTTCACACACAGAAGTTATGTTCTACCCCAGGACAGAAATCTGGGCAGATCCATGGGACAGGCAGTGGTTCATGGCATTTTCAAACTATTCACATGCTGGTATGTGACACAATGAGAGTGGTGGCCCGGAAAAAGAAATGCTTATGTTTCTCCATCCAACTGCATTAAATGTCTTTGCTTTGGTAGGTTTTACCTTCTGTTTGTGGAAGGCCTCTACCAGCAAAAGAAGTAGGGAAAAAAAGAAGTTTCAGATTAGTTCTCTGCACAGACTGGATGGTGGAGTTTGGCACCAAAACTAGTTCACTGTTTGCCTCTGGTGCTGTCTTCCCAAATAATGTCCCTCCATGCCAGGCTCTCTGGCCCCCATCCTCTTGGGTCACTCCAGCCTCCAGTCGACACCTTCCTGTGGCCACCACTCGTATTCCTCACCATTTCCTGCCCAGGACCCTGACCTCTCCTTCACCTTGGGAAGCTGCTTTCCTTCCCACAGCTCTTCACACCCGTGTACCTGCTGCCTTTCTGAGAAGATGCATCCCAGCGTCTCCCTGGTCAGCTGTCCCACTGAGACCCTGAGGCACTCCAGCTAACAGTGAAGGTCACATGAAGGTTTTAACACGCAAACATCTGCCCTTTCTCTGCAGCCCAAGCCATCCTCTAGATGATCTTCCTGGCTCATTCCTTCATGACCCCCTTTCCTCAACAACTCTTTC
>NW_010156853.1:5253-17842 GCF_000695765.1 Mesitornis unicolor
TGGATGGCTGTCACATTTCTGGGCTCCATGAGCTGCCTTGCTTTCCTCAGCCAAAGCATAAACCTTGCTATGGATGGGATACTGAAAAAAAATAAAATCAAAATTGTCTGAAAAGGCCCTGACAAGTCTGGATGATTTACGTGAAGCTTCTGAGTACTACACATAGTGCTGTAGTAGTTCAGTTGTACTATGGTGGAAAGAAATGGTAATGTACGGTCAATGAGGGTGGAGTAAAATAGTACTTTGGTAAGAGAAATGCTTAATGAGGCTCATTTAAACAGACTGTGTGTAGTTTATTACTTAGTTCATAACTTTTTTTAGTAGCCTTTCATGAAGGCAGAGTGCCTGAAAGCAAAAATGAAAACAGTAAGTACTTCAAACTGGCAAGTGGTTCGTCCAGAACAGAGACACAGATGTGCTCCTTCTTGTAGCAGGGAGAGAGCTGTGAAGTCCTTGGCATATGATTTTGTGGATGCTGAGAATTTACATGGGTTCGAGAAGCATCTGTGAGAGAAAAGTAGTTCATGAAGGCCTACATGCCACAGAGAAACTTTTGGCTTGGGAAGCCTCTGGACCACAGACCTCAGGGCCCTGCGAGAAGAGTCTGATGGGTAATGGCATATACTTGCTGCCCTGTTTTTAGATCCTAACCTAGATGTTCTCTGCTGGCCACCAACAAAACCAAGTAGGAGAGGCAGTAGATGGACCTCAGGACTGAATGAGGGCAGCTGATCATATTAAAGCATTTTAAGTGCTGGCTCTCCTAATAATGGTTTTTCTTTGTATAGCTAATTATTTTGCAGATGACATTTACCAATAGGCAAACCATGTAACATGAAGGCATCGCACAGTTTTATTTTACGTGGTAACTTCCATGTAGGTGTCAGTCAGGGAAAATGATCTGTGATGTTGAAAGGTTCACATTGCAGTGGTTGCAAGACTAGAAAGAGTAAATGGGATGAAAATGGCTTTAATCCTGTTTTTTAAGATGACGGGATCACTTTAGCAAAACAAGAGAGGATCCTGCATAGCCTGGACAGAAAAAGCCCTCACTCCAGTGATTGTCCACTAAAGCTCAAGAAAGGATACCCATGTTGTCTGCTCAAAATCAATGTGGAGAGCAGGAAGGGAAAAGATCTACAATGCAAAACCATGAAGGGTTTTACTTACTAAGAAGATAGTAACTCCACGCATGCACACCAAATTAGCACAGCGGAAGCACAGCCACCGCCTGCTTCTTGGCTACAGATTGATTTTTAGGTAGGGAGCATTTGCAGGGTTCAAAGGGAACACACTCAAAGGAGGTTGCTGGAGAAAGTGTGTATATACATTATTGATTGTGTTAGCTGTAGAAAGACCTTTTGTGCTATCATGGGCTTGAAGTGCTCTTCATATTTTGCAATTGTAATCCTGAGTAGTCTGAGTAAACTCTTGAAAACTTGGATGAGGAAGACCCTTTTTTTTTTAGCTATTATTAGGTGGAGACTGGAAAATGGAAGAGTATTTCTCAGACTTCTTTACCATTTGTGTTCATCCACGTACCCATAGAGCAAGCTATTACACATAAATGGGAAATTTATTTTAATCCCTACAATTAGTGGTCATACCTGCCCAGTGGCAGTGGTGGGGTCATCTACTTGATGACTGGGTACTGAGTAAGGGCTGGGCCAGACAAAATTTCAGTCATGCTTCCTTGTACAAGTACCCCACAAATTGTCCTCCCCCCATTTCTTTTGGGAGTTGGCTGCAGTGAAATGGTGTCATTTGTGCTTTGAGGTTTTCTATTGAACTTTGCTATTGAATTTGCTATTGAACTTCCACTTCTTCCTCGTGGGATTGCAGCATTTCCTATCCGGTCTCACTGAGTAAAGACCGGGTAATGCCTCAGAAACCCTCTTGTAATCACAGCTTTAAAAATTGTCTCTTCAGGTAATCAGTCGCACTAGGAGGGGAGCACAGCCCTGTGTCAGCAAAGAAAGCCTGCAGCCACCAGAGAGCCCCGCGACGCTTCGCACCTCAGCCGCTCTGCAGGATGGTGCTGAAGGAGAAGAACCCCTGCTGGCTCGACTGCTGCTCCTCTACAGCCCTGAGCGGTAAACACGCTCTTAGCGATTGAAACGGCGAGAGCTGCAACAGCGAGACTGCGGTGACACATCAGACGAGAGATGGCGTTAAAAATACTTAGACAGAAGAGGTGCCTATTGTAGAAATACAATATCGCTTGAGATATTAGCCTCAGGGTGTGAAATTTCCCCTGTCACAAAACCGGTGAGCACCTACTTAAGCACGCTGCTGAATCACAGCTGATTTCATCAGCGACTGGGGCGCTTCATTGTGCCGCAGCCTAAAACTTAAGTGTGGGTGAGCTGACCCCAGCTGTGGGTTAGTGGCTTAATGGGACAAGAGCTGCCATCAAATAAGATCCCAACCAAAAAAGGGGAGGTGGGACAACAGCAAGGGCTGGGAAGGGGCTTAAGGCCTGGCTGCTTCTGCTTGCTGGCCCTGAGAGCTTCCCACTCTCCATCTCCTCTTTCTCCCCACTTCTCATCTCGCGCCATGAGTGTTTTCCCCGTACACATGTGCTTCAGCCTGAGCATCTCAGCCATGCAGCACAGAGAGCTGGGCTCTCCTGCATGGGGAGTGTGGCAGCTGCTCTGGTTTGCCCCTCTATCCCCATCCATAGGGACGTTGCAGCTGCCCCCTCCCCTCTGCTCCCCTCCTGGTGGGGCCTCAGCCAGGTGTCCCACCA
This sequence comes from Mesitornis unicolor, assembly GCF_000695765.1. Taxonomy (NCBI): domain Eukaryota; kingdom Metazoa; phylum Chordata; class Aves; order Mesitornithiformes; family Mesitornithidae; genus Mesitornis; species Mesitornis unicolor. The sequence continues at coordinate 8,003 of NW_010156853.1, forward strand.
GGCACCCCTGCAGTCCCCTGGTACCGCCCTCAGCTCCTGCTCTCTGCCGTGATCGATGGCTTTCTAATAGAGACACAGTTCTCTTCCCCTCCCTTTGTACATTTAAATTTTGCTCACTCTTGCTGCTGACGTCCTCCTGGCCCACCTCTTGACTCCCCCTCCTCCTTCAAACCCACTTCTTTCCAGTATAAAAGGCACAAGCCCCCAGCAGCTGCCCTGCTTGGAGCAGTGCCTACCTGAGGAGCAGCTTTGGTGCAAGCAGGTGAGTGCCTCCCTCTAGCTGTTTCAGTGCTTGCCTGGCTCTTTCTTGCTAGGTTTTGTTTTTTCTTTTTGGGCTTTAGCTTTTTTACATTAATGGACACAGCTGTGCTCTATGCTCTGTAACTTTTCTCCAGTTTTTGGCAGTGAAGGAGTGCTGTGCCCCTGGGGGTAGAGCACACGCAGGAGCCTGCGACATGGCAGTGCACGAGCTGTGGTCCCAGGCCTGGATTCACCCAGGGCTTGATCTTGAAATTGAAGATTTCCAATGCTGCTTTTACACATGAAAACTATTCATGTTTGCATTGGAGGGGGTGTACACAGCCACCGATGTCGAGTAAGACGCTATTTTAGGGTTTAAAGAGTTAATAGCACCTTGCCTTCTGAGGACACCCACAGTAGGTTTAGACCTGATGGATCTCCAGCAGAGCTTGAATTTGGCGTACTGAGAGCCCGTGTGTGCTCAGAGGAGAGCCATGCTGGTGTCCCACTGCTTGCGTGAGGCAGACCTGCTGCAAGCTGTGGTACCGCTGCTTCCCTCCACCTTTAGTAGTGGCTTTAATGTGCTCTAACATTCTCCTCTCATGTCAAGGCAAATTGCCACACCACTGTCACAGATGTCACTCAGACAAAATTTGAAGGCCCTTTCTGTTTAGGGACCAAGCAGAAGTGGTGAGTTGTCCAAGTTGGCAGTGGTGCCGACTTCTTGCTGAGCTCCAGGAGGAAAATTTTTCTTGAAAGTTTTTATTCTGTCAAGTTTTGTTGAAACTAGTACAGTTTTAAAATATTTGGTGATCATTTAATGGCTGGAAATGGAGGGCATATACAGACTGACTGTATGAGGTCTATTTTGGGTTTTGGTTTTTTTCCTTTTTGAAAGAAAGCTGCAGGGCTGTGGGCTAAGGCAGGTCTGGACCTGAGGAGATCACAGACCATCTCCCAGTCCTGTTATTCATCAGGGCCAATACAAAAGGACTGTGAGTGAATAACCAGGATTTTGTGCTTATCCCGCAGTTAGAAATGCTCAGCATCACGCAGGGTCAGCTTTGTGACATTATCTGTGCCTCAGTGTCTCCGCATACAAATGAGGGTGAGACAATTAGGAAGAGGAAAAACTAGAGAGGGCTGGAGGTGCCGAGCCCCTGATTATTTAAGAGTGGTCTGTTACTGAGGGGCAGCGGGAGCTCTGTGCTTCACAGAAATCCTCTCCAGGTTAAAAGCATGAGCAAAAATGGCTGGAATGGCTGATGTGGGCTGGTGGACTGGTGGACTAAGCACTGCTTAGGAAAAAGCTGACAGCTTTTCCCTTTGTTTTTGTCTTTCATCCACAGTGAGCTCAAGGTGAGCCCTTCCTTTCTGTCACTCAGTGCCCAGAAAAACAACACACAAACCCACAGAGCAAGTGATCTGGTAAAGCTGTCTGCAACCCTGTGAGCAACACCAGAGAGATTCCTCAAAACATCTTCTTGTCTCTAACTGAACTTCAGGTTTTACTAAACATGGTTTTACTAAACAAGAGATACACACCAGCTGAAGCTGGAGGCAGAATTCATCCTGTGTGGCTTTACATGCTGAGATCATTTAGTCCTGATTGTTATGAGATATTCAAGTTCAAAAAAGCTAATTCACAGTTTTGGTGAAATTAGGGGCTGAAATCACTGTCCTCTAAGTTGTCTGCATGACTCAGTGTGAAGAAAAAAAAGGAAAAGACAAAGCTTCACTGAATGCTAGGGGTTAAGGAGCTTCTGACTTTGCATTTTAATGAAAGGCACAACCAGATACTGCAGGTGCTTTTGTGTTGCCTGTGCATTGTGCTTGGGAGCATCTTGCATCAAAAGATTTTAGTTCCTGCTCTGCCTCAGCTGAAGCAAGTGCTTAGGCAGCACCAGGGGAACAATCCCACCCTTCCAAAGGGGAGAAGCCCCATGTTTAGGTATAGCTGGGAGGATTTCCTATAGCTCAGTAGCTGTATAGCTACCATAGGTGATGCTTAAGCAAACAAGGCTCCTGCAGGCAGAGGCTTCAGAGGGTCAAATACATAGGCAGACCTTGCATGTTAGGAGGTACTTGCATGAGAGCTGCTGTGAGGAAGCTCGTCCAAAATGCCAGAGACAAGGTAACAGTGGTACCAGAGCCTGGGATCCTTCACCTCCTGGATGTTTTCCCAACTCAGCACCTTCTGTTTTGCATAGCCCTGCTCTCCAGGGCATGTGTGTATGTGATGCATATCTTAGCTGTATTTTACAAGTGAGGAAAGGATGATGGAGGTGGTGGCTAAGACTTTGGTGGCCACACAGAAAGTCAGTGGTGAGCTCAGGGCCAGGACTGGAGTGTGCTGTGAAGCCATGACAGGAGCTTCCACTGATGGTGAGAAAAACACCCAAGTTGCAAGGCTTACCTCAGTAGATGTCTCACTGCATGGCCTCTGCCTTCCAACAGAAATACCCAGGACATCCCCAGTGTTGGTGTTTCACAGAACTTTGTCATGAAATGACTCTGACAGATAGGAATACACTGATACAGTTGACATCTTCCTTCACCTTGAAAGCTTTAACTCACTTGTGTTCCCCATGTTCACTTTTCTCCTCGCAGCCTTCCCACCACTGCACCATCATGTGGCATCCAATCTTGTGGACACCGCGCGCCCAGTGGTCACCCAAGCACTTAAAGCTGGTCACTGTCTACCTGCTGGTGCTCTTGGTATCGCTCAGCTTTACTTCAGGACAGAGCAGGCCATTTAAACATCAGATAGACAACAGAAGTAAGTAGAGTCTCGCCTGATGTAACACAGTGGACTCCCATATGGTGAGCACGTGGTCCCTGGTGTATCAAGGGATTAGATTTTGGCTGTCAGGCCAAGTTCAGCAGTAAATCCATGTGGGTGTTTCTATGGTGAAATGATGGTGTGGGGTCCTGTACTTCCATTTACGCTTGTAAGTGCATATACAGAGCCTAATGTCCTTCTCACAGCCCTTAATTCTGTATAAAGGGAAATAGTATAACTTCTGATAAATACCAGAGGAGACACCAAGGTACAGAAGATTGACAAGGAAGATGTAAGGCAGTATACATCGAACATTTAAGCATTGGTTTTCAGCTGTGTTCTGTAGACCTGTGGTAGTTCACAACTACTGCTATAGGGTAACAAGAAAGCAAGGGCCAGAAGCTTTAAGTTCACTTTACAGACATCTTCATTTCTGTCCAGAACCTGAATTGTCTGAAAAACAAAGCACAAGGCATTGGAGTGTCTCCATTCAGACGCTGTGAGGAACTGAGGCTGGCCAGGTGAGGGACAGTACCATATATCCCAAGTAAGAGCCAACACACAGTCCAAAAGATTTTTGAGAAAATCTTTGTCAGGAAATCTCATCTTCCCCCAAGGAGCAAAGGCTGATCATTGGATTTGGAGTGGGAGAGAGGTGGGTATATGGCGTAAGGCACGCGGGTTCTCCATTAAAGAGGACTAGAGATGGTGGGAGCCTGTTTTTAGCTACCCAGGTTAAGAACATGAAGTTACTTGCATTTTGGTGGACAGGAGGGGTGTTAAAACTGTGTGGAAAGACTCACAAGATGTGTTTATAGAGAAAGTCACAGCCAAAGTAGATTCTTTATTTTCTCTGTTCAAGCATCGAAATGCACAGGGGAAAATCCTGCTGCCTTGCCTGAGATTTCTGTGTGATTTGGATGATATACAATACACTTAAATTGCATTTTATTCCTGTTTTTGACAGTCTTCCAGCTTTGGAATGATGTGGCATTTCCTTGGGGTGGCATCATCTCCAAAGCTTTGTAGATCTGTCCTGTTGCTGTATCTTAGTCTTTTAATACAACTATACACCTCTGCACAGCTCTTCTAAAACTAGACCAGACTATAAAAATAAGTGTACTTCAGATGCTTTAAAAGGAAAAAAACCTCATTCATGAGAACAACTTCCTAAGTGCACAAGAATTAGCTTTTCATGTTTACCTCTCACATGGGAACCCCCTCTGCAGCCCAGTGGATTTGTGAGCCTGTAGAGTCACCAAACCTGGTGCACACAGCAGGAGCAGAGGCTGCCCAATTGGACCCTTGGGATTTAGCTGAGAGAGGACAGTTTAGAGGAGGTGCTACAGGGAGCTGCTATGGCCTTTCTGGATGTAGGCTGCATTGGAACCTCTTCCAAGGTTCAGGTCAGTTTTAAGGCACACTGTGCCCTCCTGAATTTGACAGCTACTTGGCTTATGTTAGAATTGCAAGTTGCAGCCCACATGGGGGAATATTAATAAGGCATCTGCACCCTCTTCCTTTGGGCTCAATACAAGGCAGGTGACCCTCAAAGGCACCAGAAAGTTGCGTGTCTGGCTGCAGCTTTTCCTCCTCTTTTTCCTGGGCTACAAATAAGCCACTGAACGCCCTCAAGGAAATGCTGCCTTTAAGTACAGTGGTAGATATTTCACTGACTGCTTTGAATTCCAGGTCCTGAGATCGATCCTTTTTGGTACGTGGGCCGTGGCGTCCGCCCCATCGGTCGGTTTGGGAAGAGGCAGCTGAGAAGTAGCCGTGGCAGCCTGAGGCCCGTGAGCAGGCACCTAGATTTCGTCTTGAACACTTTGTGGGAGCAAAAAGTGTCAGACTCGGAAGGCAGCAACTGGTGATCCCAGCTCCCGAGGCAGTGACCCAACCTCTGCTCTTCCAGTTGCGCTGCCCCTGCACCTCAGACCTCCTGTTCTGCTTTTGCATAGCAATCCCCCGCTGCTCTTCTTTCTGCTCCATGTGCAAGCTCCTTAAAAAAGAAACATGTTCAGGGTGCAGGTAAAAGACAGTGAGCGCATGGACACTAGCACCGAGTGCAACCATAGCTTATAAAAATGTTTGTCCTACATCCCCACCGATCCCTTGATGCTGTTCACTGTAACATTAGGTTTATCCAAAACCCACCAGCTTTTGTGCTGGGATTTCCAACTCTGCTGTGTTAAGTGTATCATGAAACCTTCCTGTCACATTTCAAAGGCAATGGCTGTGGATATGTAAAAATAAAAAGCAATGGTTGGAAGAAAGAAAAAAGGCTCTCCCTAATTTTTAATGTACAGGCATTAATGGCATGAAATGCTGGTGCTCTGCGTGTAGTTTTTATAGAGATCGTTAACATCCACGCGTAGGAAGGGGAGGCCCTGAACTATACCCACTGCCCCTTTCTAATTCTTCCTGTACTGCTGGAGAGATTTAGTAACACACAAAAAGGCATTATATATTAACACACAAAGCAGCATTTTCTCCCTGCTGAAGATAAATACATTGGCTAATTAAACTCTTCAGAGGAGTTTTGTGTCTCCTGCATGTATTCACACACCCTTATCCAAAAGGGGTGAGGGTCTAAACTTGTTGATTCCCTTTCAAACAACGTAGTTGTTTGCGAGCACATTATCTGATCAAGCTGAAGTCACTCTTCGAGGATCACAAGCAATGCACCATCTACTGCATTAATCCACATCAATAAGCCTGGGGTTGTGGCTCAGTACTCATGTTTGCCGTTGTAATTAACTTTGTTATATTCATTTCGTAAGTGTTATTTACAATATGTTTAATCTTGATTAATGGATATTACCAGCAATAATATTCAAATACAGTTTAATCTACGGCTTATATCCAGAAAAGGTAGTTTACAATTTAGCTAATGACTGACTGTTAAATCCAGGCCGTGAATCATTCCACAAAAGACCAATCAGAATGAACTTGCATTTCTAGTTGTGCTTTGTTAGAATTACTACTAAAATTTAACAGTTTAATTAATTGTTGAAGATAATGTAACCCTTTTTTTTCTCTTTGCTAATGGTCTGTCAGCAAGGAGCAGATTTGTATTATAATAAAGTACCTACTCCTATTTATAATACAACAGATAACACTAAGATTGTTACTTAAAAGAAGCCAGTTTAAGTGAATGCCCTCATGGGGGAGAAAATATGCTGATAAAGAAATACCTAGATCAGCATCCATCGCACATGCCTTTGGAAATGCTCGACTAACATTACCAGCAGGGTTCTTGCTCAGTTTGTCATTCTGTGGCGATCCCAGTGAGAGCTACAGAAATTCTGCCTGAGGAACTCTGAGATGGCATTATGCCCAACAAGAGTTCACGGAGTGAAGACTTCACCATCAATTTTTCTAACAGGAGCCCTCCCACCCCAGCCCTAGTGGGAAAAGTCTGAGTGGAGCGTGTTAGGGTGCGTTCCTGCCCTCAGGTAACCGAGGGAATTCTGTGGCGGTGCCGCTCTCCTGGGTTTAGTGTGGACGGATGGGTCACTTGTGGACGCTCCCCACGTGTCCTGGCCGACGTGCACATCAATCCAAACGACAGAGAAGAGCTTTTGGGTTTTCTTTATGAATCAAGTCCTTGAAAAGGCATTCTGTTCATAAATCGCTTTTACTCTTTTATAAGTTCTCTTGACAATAATTCTCGGTGAGTATGCAGATAACAACAACAAGGCAAGCTTAATATTCACTCAAACTTAATCAAATAGATCATATAGTCTTCATTTTACCCATTAAAATAGTTTAATTTATAAAAATTAATCTAAATATAAATATTAACACTAAAGATTGAAATCACTTGATGACAAAATAATTCTTTGTGTGCTATAACATATGCTTTTATGATTTTTTTAAAACAGTAAATTATATCTTTGCACGTATTTGGCACAATAAACGTTTGTAAAAATTCAAATGCCTTATAGCAGGTGGGTTTTTTCTTTTTTTTCTTTTTTTTTTCTTTTTTTTTGCAATGCCTACACAGTACACATTTTTCTGTCAAAGAAGACTGAATATTGTAACATTGGAACACGATAATAGTTGCTTTTCATGCCTCTTAAGGAAAACAACCTATTCCAAACTTTGTTGGCTTGTTTAAATCACACTAACAGAACAAAAGCCAAGAAGTTATTCTATTAAAAGTAGTCATTTCTGTATTGATATTATATACACAACAGTAGTTATTATTTATTTGACGACTATGTAGACCAACCACCATTAATGACATTTCATAACACGCATACCTGCAGAAACCAGAGCCTGGGAATGTATTGTATACATACAGGAGAACAGTCGAGGAAGGAGGAGGAGACTGGATACCAAAAAAATTACTAGGCCATCCTACTCTGTTTAAACTCCTTTACTGGATTGCATATATAAATAAAATCTGTTTTTTATATATATATTTATATATTAAACAGAGCGGGCCAAATTCTGCCCTTGCATCTGTGCAAACCAATCCCAGAGAAGTCATACTGTGTGAAAGAAGGCATAATTTCACCCAGGATGAACGCATCGGGGCAGATCCTGGGCAGATGGAAATTCCTTGAAGGGATGGAGCGACACTTATGTATCCCAGGTGGGAAGATGCTTGTATTTATTCTGAGGATTCCTCACATGCAGCTGGACATCGCAGTACTGACAAGCTCGATGTCAAATGTGGGTGGCAGATTTGCAACTGGCACTGTTCTTCCATCCGCTCCATCCAGCCATTCCTCACCTTCCCCACCTGCTCCCAAAATCCAGCCTAGCCAGGAAATTGGCCCAGTTTTGCTGCTATTTGCCCAACCGCTGACATTTCATGGCCTGGTGCCCCAGGGGACCGCTTTCCTGCTGCATGGCAGGTAATGTGCAGCACTCTGCTGGTCAGTGCTGCTGGGAGCCCAAGGAAAGGAACAGTTGTCCCCTTTCATTGGTACCCACTGCTTTTGGGAGAGCTCACCACTTCCTAATGCTGAGGGCGAACTTGCCAGCCTATGCCCTCCTTCACATCAACCCAGTCTGCTTTTGGGTGCTTGCTCTGCACCTTGTGTGGAAGATAAGGGATTCACTGGCTTATCGCCTCCTCTACCTCCCTCCTTTGTATTCTTCAGAGCAAAAAGGACCACAAATTGGCTATGTCCTCTGCAAAAAAGGTGAGGGAGACAACCTGTAAGCAGCATCTTCCCTCCTGGGCACCTGCTCAAGGGCCTTCTAGATTGGCTCATCTTTCAAAAGTCTCAAGAAATGAAAAAAAGAGATTTAGCTATTCACAATCCAATTCAGAGTGGTTAAATGATAGTGGGAGGCACATGGCACTGGTGACAGACCAGCTACAGACTAGTAAAGGAAGAGACATCTGGGCTACATTTGCCCCCTCCTCAGAAATGCCAGGAAACTGCAGAAGGGAATCTTTTACAGGGTGCAGCCACCCTACAACCACCAGCCAGTCAGCAGAGATCTCATCCACAATGCTTTTTTCTTTTTTACCTTTTTCCAATCTTAAAGATTTGAATCTGAAAGATTGAGAATTTATTCTGAACTACAGCGTGGTTGGACACCATCAAGTGGACAATGCTACTGAGAAGAACGAGACATACAGAGTGGAGGGTTTCACAGCAGTGTTCAGATGTTTCCAGACACCAAGATCATAACTCCACAGACATCTGGTCCACATGTGCTGCCACCAATTCACGGATCAGCACGACATCCACGTTCCCCCTCTGCCACCAAGAGCAACACACTTGGCTCTGGGAGCTTGACTATTAACTCTGCCAAACGTACCCTTGGTGAGCAGAGAAGTCTTTGCACATCGCATCTCCTCTTACAGACCCTGTCAGAACTCTCCTGACTCCCTGGCAGCAGAGCTGGGTACAATGATGCTCCACTCCCATCACGCAGCTGAAAAGCAGCGCATGCTGCACAGACTTGTTCTTATTGCTCAACAAGGTGGATGTCTGCGTGAATAGTGAGAGGCCAGCAAATATGGATCACAGGTCTGCTTTGTTCTTTCTTTTTGTACAAAATATTGGCCTGTAATTGTGATTGACCGAGTGTACAAAAACATACTGCAGTTTAAAGACGACAGACTTTAGTACAATCAATGGGGAGAAAAAGTGCATCTTAAAATGTGGAGCCTTGCATTTGAAACTCAGCATCCTTCCTAGAGTCTTGTGAGAACTTTAAGGCAGAGTTTCCTTTAGTAGACCACAATGCTGAAGACTTGGACAGCTTTCTCAGTGAGGTATCCAAACGAAGCCCTATAACTGAGGCATTGTGGGTTCTTGAGGGTCCATTTTCAGCTGGACATACGCAATGGCTGTTAAGTAAAGGCACTCTAGTGTACAGCCTTAGGCAGTGTGTTATTGGCAGTAGGGAAGTGTAAGTTTAGTACATCACAGCAGATCCTATAGCAGGTTCCTGGAACAGAGAGTGACAGGAAAGAAAACAACATGAGCGAGACGCAAAGCAAGCTTGCTGGAGCCAGGTCCTTTCCCTTCACACCTCCCTGCCTATTTCCTACAGCTCTACTGACAGACTGCTTTGGGAGAGTCAGCTTTTTTCCTTATCCCTCTACGGCTGCTCTACAAAAAAGGATTGAGAACTGTCCAGTCAAGCCTGTTTGTTCAAACCCTGCAGAGCCAATGCACTACCCCTTAAATTCCACTTAGGCAACCTTTGAAAATTTCTCAAGAATGAGTGAGATTCAAGGTGAATCTCACCTGCTGAGTTACAGCATGCAGCTGGTTCTGCAAGGATCTGGTTCAGAACTCTGGATTGCAGGCGACCACTAACATATATATATATTATATTTTATA
>NW_010156854.1:0-12668 GCF_000695765.1 Mesitornis unicolor
TTCTGTGATTCTGTGATTCTGTGACTAGAGTCATAGTTACAGCACCACAGAAGTGGCAACAGAAAAGACCTCCAGTGCACTCACCAGTATAAGTTTGCTCCTTAATTGACTGCTGAGACTGATTTCTTCTTATGCACTTTGACTCATCCTGTTTCAAATTAGTCCAGTGTTAGGGACTACATTCCACCTTACATTATAGAACTGGAGTATTTCCACAATAGCAAAGGCAAGATTCTGAGTTTCCTCTGAGGGTTAAATGATTATGGACGATATTGTAGGGTAAACTGAATGAAGGTGAGAAGACAATGCTAAGAAACCTGGGAGAACTTATACCTGGTTGGGCTTGGAGGGACAATGCATCCTTCAGTTTCATCACTAGCTGCTGCAGTTCCACCTCCTCACTGACTTCCTTCTCATCGGGTGGTATCTGCAGTGCAGTGGGAGCAACAACTTTATTCCTCATGTTGCTACTCAGGGAGTTTTCTGTCACTTCAGTCAAATATGTTTGACTCTCTTTTGCTTTTTTATATTGTCCCATTGGAGGCCTGTTGTTCTGCAGGGACACCGAGTCCAGTGGGTCTTCTGAGAATGTGAAGTCCATTGCAGCAGGAACCTCCAGTGTCCGTAAAAGCTGCATTCTATTTGCAGAGTTGGGGGGATTCAAAGATTTCCAGTCTGCACATGTTCTAGAAGTATGCCTTATTTGGACAGAATTTAATCCACCCTGCATTCTCCTTTCCTGCACGATATGTGGACTTCTTGGCATCATATTCTGACACTGTACAAAAGGATGCTCTGATGACTGTAACATTGACTGCAATAGACAAACCACAAAAACTACATTGAGAAAATAATTGGTATTTTGGTTTGCTGGTAGTACTAAAACAGGTAGGAAAAGAATTTTGGGACAAAATAATATTTTTTTTTAAAATTCCTGGTGAACTAAACCAATTCTTTTCGCAAACAGAATATTTTCCAAACTTTGTGTTTGAGTTTGGACAAATCTGTGTGACCTTTTTTCCCACAATTCTAATCTGAAGACATATGCTTTAATGCCATTGCAAAGTGAAAATATTCATGTTCCAAGAGTAAGTTTGCAGGAAAACTGTTCTAAAAGAATTAAACTAAGGGAAATATATATGTGTATTTTAAACATATCTCAAACACCTCACAACCTATTAATATTTGAAATTCCCAAACTAGATCAGTTGTCAGTGCCACAATTGTACTTGGAATTTTCTAGACAGAACTGTGACAGCAAATACCATCTATTGCATGAATGCTGAGTCTGATGTAACTGGGATGCACTGAGCTGACTGCATGCACTGGACACTTAACCGTGTGCGTGCAGCCAGTCCTGCATGCTGTGGACAGGCCAGTGTGACAGCGTACACACAGGATGGTATGACATGTCCAGTTATACTGGTCTGCATGTGCAAATGTTATAAAGCTGATCAAGTGTGCACTGCAGATGTGGCTGTTTGACCATCCCTGAAAAATACTCTAAAACCAGCATTAGAAAAGTACTGTGGGCAGCAAATATGTATGCATTTCCTGTGAAATGAGGCCTTTTTAGAACTTCAGAGATACCTTAAATGAACAGTCAATACAGTTGAAAAGAAATAAAATAGTTCCTGTAAGAGAAAAAATTTATATCCCAGTACAAGACAGCAATTAGGAATGACAAAAAAAGTGTTTTATTTACTCAATGACAACACAGAATTCATCGCTAAAGAGAAGACTTCAACGAAGTATCTAACATTTCTGTTGGAAACCATTTTCTCATTTTTACTGGAATACCCTCTCATTATTTTTGTATCTCTGCTAGATGCAAAATATATACAGAATGACAAGAAAATCCCTGCTGCAAAGAGCCTATCTCCTTTCTCTGAAAGGAAGAACCTAAGATGACTGAGCAGACAAGTGGAAGGTGCATGAAATAGTATCGACAGTGCTGGTATGGAGGAAAAGGAGTAGTTAGTGTTCAGTAATTGCCCATAGTAATTGCCACAAAGATTCTTGGTATATTTATCAGTATACCTTTACTTCTTGCTTCATTTGCTGCAGTTTTATTTGCAGGTTTTCATGGCTTGCTCTTAGGCTTTCAAGCTTTGCCTCTATTTTGCGTCTTTCATCTTCTTGGCAGTCTTGAAGAAATTGCATTTTGTCCTTCCATTTGTTGAACTGCTTCTTCATGTACCTGCCAGAGACACAGAGGAGTGGGAATTTTGCTAGATCACATACACAAATATAAACAGTGATGGAAAAGAGCAAACACTGTAGCACAAACTTTCTCCTCTTCATCAGTACAGAAATTTTTTGTCATCTCTGGGGTTAGAACCCAGTATTTCAGGAACTGGGTTGTATCCATGGAATTAGCAAGAATAGGAGTATTCTAGATGCAGAAAGATGTGAGCTGAGTGGAACTGTGGCCAGGACAGAGCCTTGCACCTTGGGGTTTTACCTTTCTCATAAAGGTGGCTGCAACAGGAGAGACATTCTAGCACTCCCTTTGTCTAGAAGCAAACTACTTATGGCAACTCCCTGACCTGCAAAAGATTCCCATAATTTCCCTCTGGGCAACAAAGCAGTAAAAGCAGTCTTTTCCCCTTTGATTTTGTTCATTCTTGCTCCTGGTATTTATTCTATGCAGCTTGTTTGATGGTACCAATAGTTTCTGCACAGGCCACTTGTCCTTTAAAAGATAATGTTATTTTTGCAATTAGAAGTGCCACCTTCCCATGCACACCAGAGGAGATTTAGAAATTACCTACTTAGAGCACAGCATACCACCCATATCTCTGTTCTAGAGCTGGGACTTCTCTAAGAGGTCAGGGTAGAAATATAGTTTTGTCTTCCTCACAGCTGAGGCGAAGAGAGCCAGAAAAGCTTGTTAACACTACAGTAATAAACCAACTGCTTCATATCACACAGCTGAAACAGCTCTTGTTTAGTTTCATCCAGAAGTTCATCTGATTCACTTTCTTTTGGGTATGCATTGGCTCACAGACAAGAGCCCCATCAGTTTCACTGGAATTATACAAAATTTGTCTGAATGGGACAGTAAGTCAGACCACTTAAAATTAAAATCAATATTATAGTGGTCCATTATAACAGCATTTAATGGGTCTTTACGGCAAAATGCTGACTACCTTCAACTAACTCAGAACCCAATTCTGTGAACAGGTACATAAATGGTGGAAGTTGGTCCACAAATAAGAACAAAGAGCTTCCCACGAGTAATGTGATTCATTCAGCCAGTAGTATGATAAGCTCTGGGTCAGAAAGTGATGAAGGATTTCACACCCAGAGAGGATTTCAAAAGGATTTCAAACCCAGAGAGGTTGTGGAGTCTCCTTCTCTGGAGACATTCAAAACCCGCCTGGACGTGTTCCTGTGTGACCTGCTCTAGGTGATCCTGCTCTGGCAGGGGGGTTGGACTGGGTGATCTTTCGAGGTGCCTTCCAACTCCTAATATTCTGTGATTCTGTGATTTGACAAGCAGGCTTCTCAGAAAGCCTCTCAACTATTGCTAATCTAAATGAAAACTTTGCCATAAGTCTTTATTTTCCCACGTGAGAACAGAGAGTGAGATAAGGACACAGACTAAAAAGAAACTGCAATTGCTTTCCTCTAGTCTTGTGTGAATTTGGATCAGCAATTGTACATTGACTTACTAGAATGAAACAAAACAGAAACAGAGGGAATTACTGAAGGAAATAAAGAGATTAGATTCAGTATCAAACGTACATTTTTGGTTGCTGAGTTTTTATTGTTCATCCCCATTTGATAGGATTTTTTCTTAAATCTCAAAATCTCTATAAAGTACAGAAAAAAATTGTCTTCTAGCTCTTCACTGCTCTACAATGAAGCAGCATTGCCCACCAGTCTTCAGTCAGCATTCTATTGCATTTACCTACCTGCTCTCATTGTGAATGCATTTGATGGATTCATGCATTTTTAACACATCTGCTTCAAAAGTGGCTATTGCCTGTAATATAAAAGAGAAAATATCTGTTCATAACTGTATCAGCAATAACTTTTCATTTTCTATGCAAATTTTGCTGTAAGAGGGCATGGCAAATTTGGGATTTGGTCTGTTTTACAGACCATTATTTTTAAAAATTTAACTGATTGCAATCAAATGATGCATTATAATATTTCTAATGGCTGTTAGAACAGACTGGAAAGTTTAGCCTGTAGAATAAATTCTTTATCCTATGACAAATTCTAAGTGTATGAGAATTTGCTTGGTTTCAAATTAGAACAAAAACCTAATTCCATGGAATTTCTGCAAAACGGAGTATTCTGATTTGAGAACAGTCTCTCTGAAGTCACACAACTGCTTTGGGACAAGAAGATGGAGGGAGACAGACTGGATGTAGAAGACAGAAGAGAAAGTCCTGGTTTTTTGGATCAAAGTAGCGGTCTCTGGGCCATGCAAGGGACAGTGTCCCAGCAGTCAGGGAGACAAACACTTTCCAGGTAAACTGCTTTAGAGGCATGGTATAAGCTGGGCTGGAATCAGGGCTGCCAGAGAATTGTAAGACTAAAAGCTGGGTCCCCAGGACCTTCAAACTTATGACTTTTAACTTCTGTTAAAAGCTATCACTGGATGTCATGGTTAAACCTGGCAAGCAGCTAAGTACCACACAGTCACTCACTCACTCTCCCCCTCCCTGGTGGGGTAGGGAAGACAATCAGAAGTGTAAAAGTGAAAGAACCTTTCTGGTTGATATAAAGACTATTTAATAATTAAAATTAACTATAATAATAATAACAGCAGCAGCAGCAGCAGTAAGAAAAATCGTAATAAAAATAGGAACAATGATAATAAAGCAATCAAAATGATACTTAGCTCACAAACAACAGTTGCTGGCTATGTGCCAATGGAAAAGCAATGAGAGAGAGGTAAGCCTCGGGAACTGAATAAGCTAGATGAGATGGGCTACCATCTGAAGAAGGAAAGGAAGGGAGAGTAGAGAAAGTGAAAGAAAGAGAAAAGGAGAGAGAAGGACCTGTCCCCTGCAAACTCTCCAGTTTATAGCAAGTGTGACCTTTACGGGATAGCATACATTTTATTGGTCAGCTTGGATCACACTCAGATCATCTGTCCTAGGTAATCTGTTCCAGAAAATCCCAGGCTTTCACTTCCCCCCCCATCCTCTTGAGCAGAGAGAAGCAAAAAAAACCCAAAAAACACCACCAAAACAAAAACAACCAAACGAAAAAAACCCCAAAACCAAAAGAGACTATGAACACAGGTTCAGGCAAAGACTGAAAAACAAACCTTGATTTAGTGTAAACACCCCTGGCAAGAACCAAAACACTGCACACTATCAACATTCCTCTCGGCGTAAATCCAGAACAAAGTCTCACCAGCTACTCTGAGGAAAATAACTCTAGCCCAGCTAAAGCTATAGTACAAAATTGTTTTCACTAAATTGAACACTGCAGTTCTCTCAGAAATGCAGTTTTGCTGGACAGGAATTAAAAAAATGGGATTTTATGATTCAGTTCCAGCAAAACCAGGGCATTGGACTTACAGTCTGCATCTTTTGAAGCAATATTGAAATAATCTGCATTATAAGATGTTGGAAATCAATAAAAAACTGCTCAAAAAGAATTCTCAGCCCAGAGAGAAAACGAACAAGATAGCAATTCATGTGACAGAATCCCACTATGGGGATGCAAGTCCTGCCTCACTGTCTTTTAAAATGACAAATGCCAGCCATCAAAACTATATGCTAAAGCGAAATCTGCCCACAACTTCTCCTGCAGATATGTGCTAGCTGGTACTGTATCTCAAGCTGGCCAGCAGAGTCCTAAAAGACAAGTCTTCCAAAGGACAGCACAGGAGTAGCAGCCAAAGGAGTGACCTGACACCCACAGGATAGTTCTCAGTTACTGCACCCTTGGCTTCTGGGAAGAACAAGATAAGTGGATGACACAGACTGGTTTGAACACAACCCAGTGTTCCCTATATTCCAAGTATGTGCAGAGCTACCAACCTCTCAAATAAATATAGAAACAAAAAACTGCTAAGTATTTATTTTTACCTACTCTGTCCTACCCACTTCTCTAACATTGTTTCTATGCAGGGAACCTGGAAATGGATTAGTGGAGAGCTTTTATGCATGAGCTATTTTAGTTGGAGTGGACACTACTCTGGGTTTATCCTCAAGAAGGGCCCATTCTGTCCTCTTGCTATTGCCATGGTGACAAAAATGGCCTGAGTCTAATTAGAATTAAGGCATCCTTCCTTGACATTTGCTTGCAGTAGGAGGACGTGATGGCATTTTTTACTGGCAGGACTCCAGTCTTACCTAGTCTTTAGTGTGCTACGCTAAGACAGCTTGGAGGGCGAGAGAAAGTAACAGAGCAGATATTCTTATAAATGCTTCTGAAGGTCATGGAAGTCAAAGAGTTAGACACTATGCTTAGGAAAGTATCAAATTGAAACTTCACCAAGTATTCAGATTCCACATTTTTTCCCCATAAGTGAGAAATTAACGGAAAGTTGAAGCTGCCCATTACATTTCTTTTTCATTGGTAATTAGAAGGTGATTAGATGCTTAACGTGGTAGGTCCTCTTCACAGTTTTAGGACTATTACAGCTTCATGTTTGGCTCACCTGAGCTTTTGTCCTGCCTTGCTCTGGTGTCTTGCTGTTATTCTCAGTCTTCTGCATCACAATTCTGTTTTCAGATATGAACTTGGGTGAGTCCAGGACAGGTCTGTCCACTGGAAAAGATAGGTTTTCAGGGCCAGGTAGTGGTGAAGCACCGACGTCTGCAGGGGGACTGTATATCAACAGAGAAATAATGAGTAGAGAAAGGATCAAGCCTTACATGGTTTTGGTACCCAGAAAGATAAAAATAAAACTAATGCACTGTAAGGAGACAGACAGATGTGCTACTGACTAAGCAAAAATTACAGTTTAACTGTGCCTGCTGACATATTTTGGCTGAAAGAATGAAATTCCTGAAAACAAATTCCAGTCTTTCATCAGAATCTCAACAACAGGCTCTTCTTTCCACCCATTTAGTATCAGTGCAATGCGCTGCTTCTCTTTTTTGCTTCCTTTAGCAAAGACCTAAATATATTGGGAAATTAAACTACAAAAAGATAGCGAAGGGCCAGATATCGCACTGCTTCTATGCTATGAAAAGCCCATCAGCTTCACAGTGACACCTGTATCAGAAACCCCAAATTCTTCTCTCATTGCTGAGAAATCATGATTGCTCACAGAATGATTAAATGACATTCAAAATTATCAAATATTTTTTGTTGCTGAATACAAGTGGGGAAATATTGGCAATGGAAAATGTTTTACATTTTACCATATTCTAAAAAACAAACACTGAAATAATACTCTCCGTGAGAATCACTGTAACTATCATCCATTTGTCTTACTGTATCTAAAAAATTGACTCCTAACAGCAATGTACTTACCAAGCAATGTAGCACATTCAAATTTTATATACAGATTTTTCTCCTAATTTGCACAAGAATGAAATTAATTCTTTTAGAGAGGACTGACCATCTTCTCCCTGTTTCAGTCTCACTGAAACCTCATTTGGAGAATGTATGTGAGATGCAATGGAGTTGCTAGGTCTTTTTACAACTGGGAAGGAATCTCACCTTTCATATATTTGTAGGGCTTATCTCGTATAATCATTCCCTTCAGTTTCTACACCTAAATATCAGCCAGCATCTCAGAGCAAGGAAGGAGAAACTACAGCAAAAAGCATAACATGACCTCCAACGCTTATTATCAACCACTGTGATCAGTGGTAATACATTAATGAATTTACATGTTAACTAAAAGCACACAGAACTGATCTGAAAGAACTGGAATGGTGAGATCAGCTACTCACTATTGCGATTAATCTCACAGAACTGCAATTTAGTGGGACTGTCAGTGAATGCACTGTGGGTCACACGTGGAAAGTATTCACAGTTAATTTCCAATGACTTTGCCACAGAGGAGGTGCTTAAAACCCCATGCAATTGTCGCAGGTACTAAATAATTGCAATGCGTGACCCTAGATTGAGCTTAAGAAATGGCATGGAGAGAAACAGATGACATAAGGAAGGAGGGAAGGAAGACACAAGCATGTTATATTTTATGAGACAACTGGTCATTAGCTTGTCAACATGGTAATCATGGTTAAGCTACAGAACAATGTACAGCAACTTCCCATTTATGCTTTCTCTTTTTAATGGGAAAATTGTGACATGGTGTCTGTCATAACAAAATTCCTTACTCAAAGGACATAATCATATACCACAGCCTGACATATTATTCAGAGGCTATAAACTCATTGGAAACAGAAACTCACAAAGTCTTTTTGTGACTAGGAAAGTGCTTCTCCTCCACTATCTCCAGAGCCCGCCTTCTGTGAGCCTCCTTTCTTCTGCAGCGCTCTTGAAACAGGTTGTTCCTGATGGTGCGAAGAAAGTGCTTTGCAGTTGCCTTTGCTGACATCTATTGGAATGAGGAACGATAAAGAAGGGAGTGAATTTTCAAACAGGCACTGCCCAGAAGTAGACAGTCCAAGGCAAGACATAGGAAAGAAAAGGTCCACCTGTTCAATAACTGAAGAGGTTCATGGCTGCTGTCTGACCCTAGAAGGGGAGCTGAAGTGGATGATGAGGCTGGACCACAGGCAAGAGTGACTCCAATTCTGTTAGGTAAGGAAAATGCTCTGCCTGGGCCAAATTCAGGCAGCCTGGGAATGCCTAATGCAGGATTTTGATAGTTACAATGATTAAGCTTACAGTTACAATGAAAATTCTGCCCAACTAGTATCTAAATTCCCTCTTGATCAATGGGAAGAAGTTCTTTCATACTTGTATGAAGTGTTAATAGATACAGTCTTCTGTGCTTCACATCTTCCTTTTGTACAATACAGTAAAAACCACTCTTTCACTTGTCACAGCAGTGTCAGGCTCTTCAGAAAGGATAGGCAAGGAAGTCATACACTCTCCTTTTTTTCCTGAGTTCCAGCAAAAGCTCCTTGCTCAGCCAGGCCGGTCTTCTTCCCTGCCAGTTTGTCTTACGGCTCATGGGGACAGCCTGCTCCTGTGCTTTCAAGACTTTCTTCTTGAAGAACATCCAGCCTTCCTGGACCCCTTAGCCCTTCAGGACTGTCTCCCAAGGGACACTCTTGATCAGTGTCCTCTGGAAGTCCACAGTACTGGTTTTGCTGACTCCCCCTCCTTACTTCACCAAGAATCAAGAACTCTGTCATTTCATGGTTGCTAAGGCCAAGACAGCCTCTGACCACCACACCTCCCACCTTTATAAACAGCAGGTCAAGTGAAGTACCTCGCCTGGTAAGCTCACTTACCAGCTGTGTCAGGAAGTTATCTTCCACCCACTCCAGGAACTTCCTAAACTGTTTCCTCTCTGCTGTGTTGTATTTCCAGCAGATATCCTGTAAGTTGAAGTCCCCCACAATAACGAGGGCTAGAAATTGTGAAATTTCTGCCAGTCACTTATAGAATGCTTCATCTCCCTCTCCATCCTGCCTTATGGCATATCTGCCTTGTGGGCCTTTCCCCTCATCCTTAACCATAAGTGCTCAACCTTGTCATAACAACTGTTGAGCTCTACATGATCAAAACACTCCCTAATATACAAAGCTACCCACTGCTTCTCCTTTCTTGCCTATCCTTTCTGAAGAGCTTATAGTCACCCATTATAGCACTCCAGTTGTGACAGTCCTCCCACCATGTTTCTGTGATGGTGAATACAGGAGGACACAAACCAATTCTGCCCTGGGAAGTGACTGCTACAGAACATGAGTTGAGCCCTGACAGACTGAAGAGGAAAACATAAATGAAACATACAGCATGTCTCCCAGTCATTTCTCAACATGCTAAAAACACTACCACAAGGTGTCAGCATGGTAAGGAAAAGCAGTGCTGATATTTCAAATCCCTACTCAGCAGCCCACTCCCTGATAAAGACAATGTAAAAATTTACCTAGCCAAGGACAGCATCTGCTTTCTACTGATTCTTTTATGTCCCACACAGAGGATATAAAAATGGAATCTGTTATAGTGAGTAGCTTATCTTTTTAATTTTGGTATAGATTTTGGCCACAAAAGTAAAATTTACAGGGTTAGTGTTAAGAGTGGGGCTTCATAAAGGAAATGTAAGTTGAGTGATCCACTTGCAACATTGCAGTAGCCATGTGGGAAAGCTCAATGTCAGACAGTATGGTACAGGAAGGGGACTACATTTTAAGACAGAATTGATTTCACTCACTCATATTCACTCACTCACAAGCACTAACAAACATTTGTCCAAGTAGTCTTTCCAGCATTCCCACAACAAGGTGTATGTATGTGGCCATGATGACGTACAGTGACATGAAGGACAAGAGATGCCTCTTCTCCTTAATCCTCCTGGGTTCCTCTTAGTGTGACCATGTGCTGGGTTCTGGATGTGCCTTTAGCTTCTCTAGGAGCTGGCAGTGATTGTGATCTTTTGTGTCCTTGTCTGTGCATCTTATAGGTGTAGGTCTGGTTCTTTACCTTCACATCATCATCTCTTGTGATGGCATCTTCCAATGGCAGTTTGCCTTTTGCTTCAGGCTACTTTTTGTTTTCCTGATTTGGTTGTCCTGAGAAGCTGTGAGTGGAAGTGGTGTGATCTTGCTGACCAGCTAATCTAGGGTGCATCATCTCCTGCCTTGCTATATCCCTTTTGCTCTTCCTTCTGGTGCTTCCACATCCGCACAATCCCATGCATTCTCCATTCATACCGGTTTTAATGTCTCTATTAGAAATTGCTACATAAGGAGACCAGTTGCCATATGGAGGAATGAACATCTATCTGTTATTTTTAATGCAAATATTAAGCATCTAGATAAAGTTTCTCACAGTGTTAGTAATAGAGTTTTGTTTTCAGAAAGAGAGCAACAAAGTGGCTACAGTTTAATGTTCCCCTATACAAAGGGTAAATGCAAGAGCAGTTTAACTAACATTCTTTATTTTCAGTGTAGATACTGGCTACCCAGACATCATGTTAAGTGCAGAGCTTCAGGAAGGAGACCATGAAGTACAGCTTACTAGGGGAACTTTTGTGGATGCTTTTTAGCTCATTTACTGAAGCTGAATATAATACTGTTAAAT
This sequence comes from Mesitornis unicolor, assembly GCF_000695765.1. Lineage (NCBI taxonomy): Eukaryota > Metazoa > Chordata > Aves > Mesitornithiformes > Mesitornithidae > Mesitornis > Mesitornis unicolor. Next base: position 11,149 of record NW_010156854.1, read on the forward strand.
AGATCCACAAAAACCCCTCTCTGCTGCTGTGTGTAAGATCTGGAATTTCCTGCTCAAAGGACAAGCCGATCTTCCAAACACAGATTCCTAGTGTTGTACTTCAGCACGGGTGTGACGAAAGCACAGGTTGCCCCTGTAATGAAGCCCAAGTAAGTGAGCTTAGTTGGGCCCATGCCACCTCTTTGTGCTGCATCCCTAACTGACAGAGAAAAATGAGTCCAAAAGGTTTACAATAAACTGGAAAAGCTCTGGAATAAAGAAAATTTCATGCAGGAGTTTGTAAAACTTTAGGATTATTTTATTTCTGAATGATTCTGCATTGGGATTAGGAAGAAGGAGCACTGGGACACATTGAGGACCCTTTCCACAAGTTTAAGGATGATCTGCAAATTGCAAACTTGCCATAAAACTCCTTGGGAAGAGGACTTGTGCTATGACATTTCGTGGCTCTAATCAACTATTTCAGAACAAAATACTCCTCCTAAAGCTAGGAACTTTCTTCATTTCCCTTTTCCTTTCCCTGACTCACCATTCCCAGATTAACAATGCAAGTATGTCATGGCCATTATGGTTAATACACACATAATTTCATAAGCAATGTAGTTCAAGAGTCTACTGCCTACTTGCCTACATGAAGAACCTGAACGGGAAAATGAATCAGTACAATGGGACTTCACCTGCACACAGTGTTCCACAACAGGATGTGATCTCTTATGTGGTTTGCTGAGACGGCCAGTGAAAAAGCAGACTTGGCAAAGGTCAAAATTGAGGCACTTCAGACAGCGATACCTGTGAAGGACAACAGAAGGATTATGTTACTTCCCCATAAGTAAGAGCTTGGTGTAAGTGAGCTTGATTACTGGAAATATGGATCCCTGGGTTCTAAAATGCAGAGAAGCACCTTTGTCAGACTAATTACTTTTCTCAGCATTCTCTGAATGCAAGAGTTATTTTGTCCAAACAACAGTGGACTATTCTTCAGAACCCACTAATGATTTTGATTGTATTTATTTGCTGAATTAAAATTTAGTTAGAAGAAGAAACAGCTATTCTAGCACCATTTTTGAGAACGGAGTTACATCTTCATATGCGTCTTATGCACCAGCTTATCTCTATTTGCTGCTCTCATGGAACTGTAATATCACCATGTTATTGACATAGGGTTTGCAAGTTTGCAAAAAACTAAAAATGCAAAAAACTAAACCTGCAAGCTTACTATTAGTGAGAAGAGAGTAACAGTAAGGTGCTTTTCTGAGCATTCTAGTCAGTAGGTAATGGTTAGTGTTCTTTTTATATCATTAGGCCATTTTATACCATTACTTAGATGAATGAGGGGCTAAGATGGATAACCTAACTAGCCAGTTACTACACCTGATTATGGGACAAAGAACTGAGATACACAGGTTTAATTTGCTTTACCACTGAACTGCCAGTTTACTTTCAGTAAGTCTCCATAAACATGTCTGTGCTAGTGAACTAAAGAGAAGCAGGATGCAGGCCTGTGATGGCTCTCTCTTTCC
>NW_010156854.1:12699-16293 GCF_000695765.1 Mesitornis unicolor
TTAAATTAGATCATGTCCCAAGTTTGTTGCTTAACAGAACAGTTAGAGCCTGTAAGGTATGCAAACAATGATAAGAACTATTTATGTGGATGCTGTAGGCTACAGTAATTACAGACGTACCTGAGGCCTATAATGGGGAAAATTTTGCAGACTCTACATCTAGCTTGGTGAGAAACCATTTCTGTGGCTGATAATCTGTAACATGTAGGGAGCCACAGGAGAACAGCAGGCTCTGACTTCAGCCAAGATAGGAATTTTTCTTCAACAATTGCTGAATTCAGAACCTGGAAAAAAATAAATGACTCAAGTTCAGCCATTTACTTGAAAAGAACTAGTGTCTCATCTACAATTCCTAATAAAAACCCTGATATTGGACTCAGCTAGCATAGATTTTCCATTCATGTGAAATGTTACTGGGTACCAAGGGTTTTGGAATAAACACAAGTCTTCAATAGTATCTCACTGAGCATCTTTTCTATAGGCATGAACCCTCCTATGCTGTGAGACTGACAAACAGTCCTGACACTTAAAAGTAGATACTGGTAGATGTTATATGGTGATACACTTGCAATTTTAGTCAGCCAGCAACATTAAAATTAATTTCCCAGGACACAGAATTCCACTCACCCCATGGAAACAGCTCTGAGTCGCAATTTCCACACAAGATAAAGCGCAGCTTTCTCCCACAATGGCTGGGATCTGCATCAAGAAGGAAGGCTCAGAAACACCTCAATAGAAAACAGATGTTCTCATCATGCTCTGCTGAGACAGTGACAGCACCCAGATGGTGAGTCATCTATAGAAATGCCATTTTACACACTGTTCTGAAGAAAACCTGTTCATATTCATACCATCAGTATGCAACTTCATCGTTTAGTACATCTCAGAATAATTTGCTCTCTGGTCACTCACTGAAATGGATCAACATACTATGTTCCCATACTAGAATACTGAAGGACACTGGGTTTGAACCTTAGGGGTCATCTTCAGATCCCATTTTCAGTGCCAGTTCAGCTAAGGCATTTTTTCTGCAACTGCAAGCTATACTAGTGAGTACAAACATCTGAAGTTTGAAGTCACTTTAGAAACAGCTGTATGCAGCTGTTCCCAGTGCCTCTAAGCTCAGGCAAAATGAGTGCATAGAGGCACTGTTAAGACTGGTTACTCTGACTGAGAAAAGCTGCAGAATTTGATTCTTTTACCTACTTTGCATGGTAGCTCTCTATGTCCACAGAGTCCCATAATGTAATCAAACATAAAATGTATTAACCATGTATTTTTTTTCTCGTGGATTAGGATACCCCTACAAGATATGTTGTGTAACAGCACTGCAGTGGTATTACCTGATTTAAATCTGTTAGTAGGCTTCTCAGGGCACTACGGGTAATCAAGGCCACCTTCCCATCAGGGACCGCATAAAATTGGAAGAAAGCTGAAAACAACCAGAGGGAAGAAACTGGAATCCTGGCAAAGCCTGAGGTGTCTTCTAGCTACTTATTTTCAAACTACCTACATGATAATGCAGCCTACCAAATAAACCCCTCAAGAAAGTTTCCCTTTATTTTCTATCTAACAGGCACTCAGTGACTGCTGTGACAATACTTTCTTCCTACAGGCAGGGGAAAGAAGGAAAGCAAGGACATGACAGCAGTTCCTTATTCTTGGCAGTTAAGACAGGTAGGGATGAAGGAAACAATGAGCTCATTTTCATGGCTGTAAGAAAAAGTCTACACAAGATACGCCCTATTTAAATTGTGAATTATTAATTCCAAATTGTGATTTGGAAGAAAATACACAATATGCAATGGGAGAGTATGAGGCCAATATGCCACTTGTGATCCATTTGTTATTCATGTTGAGCATTTAATTCAGGCAGAAGTCTTTGTACTGCACACTGGACTGGACTGCCTTTATCTGTTATACTTAGTTCTTTAAGCATTTTTGTCAAATGTTGAAAGGGCTTTAAAAGCTTCCTGGATCAAATGTACAAAATCGTTGTCTAATCCAATGAAATTTAAAACTAGGGTTTTTCTGTTCTTTACTGCTAGACAAATAGAACTTGGCCTTCATTTTTAAGCTTTACTTATCTTAAACTTTACAATGAGTTGTTTTGAGACTCTTTATGCAAAGATGGCTATGGACATCGATGGAAAAGTATTCTGCATCAGCCTTTCTCTACAACTAAGCAGTCAACATAATTTATTTTTTGCACAGCAGAACTGTATTGTCTTTTAAAGTAAAAACTTACAATGGAGATTTTCTCAATGTTCACTATTTTAGGCAGTATATAAAAGCATACATTTCTCACCTTTGTATTTAGCCAGTAGAGTGTCTCCTGAAAGGGCAATTAGGGCAGCTGCAGCAGACCTCGTTTTGATATAACCTGTTCCAGATCTAGGAAAATAAAATAAGTTACAGTACATTCACTGAGAATATAAAAATCTGAAACCTCTAAAGAACAAAAGCTATGCTGGAAGACAAATTAAAAACTCATATCCTTTCATATGTATATAACTGATGTTGCATTTTAGTGATATTTTATGTCTAGAACTTTTTGTCACTGAACATAACTACAGACTGTTCAAGATACCACACAACCATAAAACAAAAAGGCAGCATCTCCTTCAAAGACCTCACATTTCAAGTAAAATATAATTTTACATTTACAATTCATGTCCTAAAAAAAATATCTGCTCTTCATTTGTGGAAAGTCTTCCCAAATATGGAAGAGAAAGCAAGAGTACAGTCTGTTTTTTGTATTATATAATCAGGCAGCTTCACAGGTAGATCAGCACTGAGCTTCTCTTGGGCTGGCTCTCTTTAATTCTTCTGCAACACAATTTAATCAAAAGGATATATGCAGGAGCAGGACTTTAGTTTTGACCGTACATCATAAAGACTGTAGCTTAATTTAGAGCCCAAGTTTGTGACATAGGCACATAATTAAGACAACATTTTTTTGTGGAGATAAATCAGACATGAATTTGACACCATAAATCAGGAAGTCCTGGAATTCTATATTTAAGATATCACTTTTGCAAAGCAGTACTGCCCTTCAGACTATTATGACATAAAATTGTCTTCAGGAGCCTTTAGATAAACTGCATTTTTACAGAGCATACTGCATAAAGCTGCAATATAGTCTCAAGTTTGAGCTGCATGGGAAATTGTTGGTCCAAAGATTATAGATTTTGAATTTATATATTTAGTTTAATTTAAAACTAAATATTTATATATTTAGTTTTTCCAGAACTTTCATAGATTAAAGCTAAAGTATATAATCAAAAACCCTTATGATAATTTATGTAAGCTTATTAAGTAAGCTACCACACAAACATGGAAAAGCTCTTATGTGCTCTTGCCATGAAATGCTTTCCAGTGTTGATACTGGAGAACAGCACTCTACAGAGAAAACATGATTAGAATAAAATTATAAGAAGCTTTTTCTATCCTATACACATTGCAAGAAAATTGTGATATTTTTTTTTTTTACAAAGAGATTGCAGCAAAAAGAAAATGACATGCTGTCACAAGTAAACAGGAAAAAGAAGTCCAAGATAGTCTGGTTAAGAAGGTTCTTCTAAATTATTTCCC